>NW_024533404.1:0-93544 GCF_016097555.1 Gigantopelta aegis | reverse complement strand
ATCCTCAGAGTCAGTACTATTATCTCTAAGTATAGAAGGTCGAAATGGGAGGGTTTACATTTGAGGGTGTGTGAACTAGTACTTCCACTGAGGCTGAAGAGCCTTTTCCGCTATCATGAGCGACACCATTAGTTGAGTGAAGGGTAAGTGTCCATCTGAGGAACCACTTCGAGTGTCTTGATCTGTAATTCATGTTAATAAGGGGTTAATAATACCAGGATCAGCAATGATAGTTTGGATCTTATCACAGACACGATAGAATCGTTGTGTTGGACCTGATGAAAGTAAAATACTTTTGTAGCCACACCCACTAAAGGAGGGTCAAATGTACCTGATGTTTGTTGAAATTGAAGAGAATGTGTTTGTCCATCATAAATAGAGTTGACATGATCTGCAGATACTGTACTACCTCTACGTTGAATTGGGACAATTCTAATAGTAAATTTGACTTTCTTTTTCAGGACAGGTTTGCCTAGATTACAAAATCACATGATCACATAATACAAGATCATGTGACTTGCCTTTTGTTTCAGCATGTGTTGATTTCTCATTTTACACTTGTACATGCTTTCTTCTAATTCCTCATATATTATATTGACCACCTGATATATTAAGGAAGATATAACATGTTAATTAATGACACTAACTTACAGCAAAGCATGAATTTACTAATCTTTAAGTTCTTTAAATGTTTTCATCTCGATAGACTACAACAACCTGACAACAAAACATATGATTCACAATATCGTCTCAAGATTCTTACCTCTTCTCTTTCCCTTTTCAAACTTTCAAACTAGCAAACCACGATCTCTTTACTCTAATAAAGAGTGATAAAATACTCTACCACATCCTGTTATGATATATACTCACGTTTTGAGGAGATGAAGCTGCAGATGCTTCAGGAGAACCCTGCGAACTTTCGAATCTTCGCCGACCAAATTTAGGAGAGCTAACAATAGTTCGAAGATTTGTTGATTCTTCTTCGTTTCCATGGTGATGGGGCTCCTCCTCCATCAAGTGTAGCTCCAGTGGGTAATGTCTGACACTCGTGTCCAGACGTACTGACTTTACGACTTTGAACTCTTTGTTGAGGTTGTGGACTGTAATAAGAATAATAGCCAGTGGGAGTATAACCAGGTGGTGTACCAGTCCTAAAGGGAGGTAACATGTACTTAATGATATTCATAGCTTGTGTATTTTGTTCTTGAGATCACTCTTCTATCATACAATGTTGTCAACAAGTCATAACATACATCAGTCTAGGTGAGCGAGGGGGTGTGGCTGTGTCCAGTCTGCAGAGCATGGATGGGACCGAGCCCTTTGAGTTGGAATGAGGGTGGCAATATGGCTTGGGAATCAATTCTTTTACGTGGAGGACTAATATTATATAATAAATAACTTAAATGATAATGTTCTGTACCTCTCTGATCATTAACAGCAACTCTAGCATCATCCTCAAGACTTGGCCGTTTATCTTTCCTCTCCAACAATAAAAAATAAATTATCTTCTCCTCATTATGTCTAAGATAGTCCATATATAATACAAATTATAAACATTAGACAACTTACTCATGTGCTAATAATGCATCAACTAATTTATGTTTTATCTCTAAAGCTCCTAGTGATGTCATTCCTTTAAAAAACATCAGGGTCAAATATCATCACGATTTGTTAGCGGACAAGTCTGAACTACTTCTCCCATTGGAAGTACAGGTTCTAATACACCATCCCATTGATGAAGAGCCTTGAAACCATGGATTCTAATAACGTGATCCAACTATAAAAGATAAATCACATCAGATAAGGGGACTCCTATAATTTACTGTTAATCTAGTCTTTGGATTAACATCAATCATCACGTATTAATTCTTGAGCTCCATTAGGTCATAGGAGGAATTACTGAACCTCCCACGTTTAACTTTTTCTAATAAAACTCTCAAATTGTCATCATCAAAGGCAGAGATCCCTATCAAAAGAAGAGGAGAGCCACATCACTGAAATACTTAAATTTTTGCTACATGTGTGTGGTAGTCCATTACTACATCTTACCCAAGTAACGCATACAGAATAACACCCAAACTCCAAGCATCTGCTTTACGACCATCATAATTCTCTCCCTGGTAAGATTATTGACACAAGAATGACAAAAACATACAATAAGCAAACATTCTCTTACTCTAATTACTTTCAGGGCAGGCATAATGTGGGGACCTGTTGTTTTTTTTAAAAACATAACTATCATATTTCAAAGACATAACATACCCACAACTTGGTTTCTAATAGAGCACCAGAGACTTGTAAAGATGCCATACCAAAAATCACCACTTTAATGTTACGTTGAATCATCAAGGAGAAGGTTCTCCGGTGTAAGATCTCTGTGACTACATAGGTAAATAAACCTACTATTATAATATAAGTAATATTTACCATACAGATGTTTGTGACAGAAAGCAACAGCTGAACTATTTGTTTAAAAAATCTTCCTAGCCTATGGAATAAAATGAAAGACAACAAACAAAGTCAGTGAGTTGTCAGCATGCCACCTGTTTATTTAACACGGATTCAATGGCTCCTGTGTATTGTTCACAGACATAAATTGACTTACCTCTCTTTCTGATAATCTCCCTTTACGAACTAAGTAGTCAAAAAGTTCACCTCCTGAAACATGCTCTAAAACTAGATATCTATATGACCAAATTAAATAATATTTATGTTAATAAGGACATCGTTAACATACAATAAACATTATTTTCATAAACATCATGTAGTCCCAGTACATGTGGATGATCTATCAATTTCATAATAGCAATCTCTCTTCCACCTAATGTCAACACACATACATCAACAATGGACTACAATAAATAAAAGTATTACCTCATTAAAACTGACTTTGCTTAACTTTTCTCTATTAATTATTTTCACTGCAACAGTTTTTTCCAGTGGAACAATGACACCCAGTTTTACAAGTCCTATGTGAGTGTCATGACAAATATTCGAGATATTTAATACTGGATCGCCTTCCTCGACGACTATTATTTACCTGTTTGGCTTTGCCTAAAGTCTTCTGCAGTAGAGAGGGTCCCACAGCTCGTGTATGCGCTTCGTCGCTAGCCATAATCGCTACCTTTTATGGCTTCTGTGTGATATACTGTTGAAGATAGAGCAAGTATCCTACCACGCCCTCTTAAATAACAAAAAATAACTATGCGTTTATCGAGAGGCGTGGCTAGCGAGTAGTTTTGAATGTTGATCTATATTATTAAAACAATATTATTATCTAATATCATTTGATCCTTTACTGTGGGTCTCTTCAATATACTGGTAGCTGTACTGGTTGTTTTCAATTGATCATTTCCTGTGACAGGAGTGAAAATGACATAATCTCACGTAAATATTTATTTTCATATTCTAGTTGTGCAATGCGTTGTTGTAAATGATCAGAAGTGATGTCTTCAGCTCGAGCTGCATCATACATAACAGTAGCCATCTCACAGACTTGATCAGTCCGAGACCGAACCTCCTAATTATCATTAATTATAATAGTAATTAATAAGGATGACCTTACCTCTGCTAACTTGTCTTGTATTAGGACATCTTCCTTAGTCTTGTTTTCAATAAATGAACTCATCTAAAATAATAGAGTCAGTTATTACACATTGAAGACAATATTTACCTGTTCTCGATATTTTCCCATTACCATATCCAATGCTGCCTGGTTGTTCTTCTAATAACGTACGCAACTCAGCATTGTCTTGTTGTAATTGACGTATATAACCAAATTCTATACGAGGTGGTCCACGTGGATGTCCTTCACCTCCACTGATCTCCTGAACTGCACTCTGGTACTATACACTATGTTATCATACAGTATATTATAATGTAGTGGTTGTTTACTTGGATCATTGCCTTTACCATTTTGCTGTAAAACTTCACATTGATGTAAGAGTTCATTAGCTGCACTTTCATTACTATCTATCTTGTCTGATACTCTTAGAGGCTGACAAAAAGTCTATCCATTACTCCTCTCCTTTGATACGTATCTATTTGGTGTATATAAGATCACGTGGTTTATAGTATACTATGTTCCGTATATTAAAGCATCCACGTGTTGTAAAGGATGGACGACTTGGTGGAAAAGCTCTTTGCTGTTAATGCAGTTAAATTTGGCTCATTTAAACTGAAGAGTGGTGTTGATTTCAGTATATTTTGACCTGAGAGTCATTATATCTCACCCTAAATTATTGTAAAGTAACATTTGGTGGTTCTTGGTGTAACTGACATCATCATGAATGACACATAGTGATGTCATCATATATGATGACATCATCTAAACCACACTAACCCTATGACACATGTGATGTCATCATAGTACAAGTTACACCAAGAAGTACTCTTAATATTGACCACACCTCCAATTTCATTTTTTCAGGCTAAAGTTGGTGATCTTTTATGGAAGAAAGTTGAAGAGAATGGAATTAAAATTGATTGCATATGTGGAGTACCATACACTGCAATGCACCCTTTGCAACTGTAAGCTCCTCCCACTTATTCAGTAATTAAATTTAATACATATAGTACATGTCAGTGACTTATAATATACCGATGGTGATGAGAAGAAAAGAAGTGAAAACGTATGGCACTAAAGTAATCAGTTATCTATTGATTGACATCATATATGAGGTCTATTTATAGCGTGCTGTTGAGGGTACCTTGAGGGAGGGTGATACTTGTTTGATCGTGAAGATGTTGTCACTACAGGATCTAGTGTGCTGGAAACTGTTGATGTATTAAATCTGTTGGTCTAAAAGTAGAGACAGCTGTTGTACTACTTAATAGAGAACAAGGTGGCACTAAGAACTTGGAATCACGTGGTATTAAACTAATTAGGTAATAATGAGGGATAGTTAGAGGGGCAATTGACCATTTCTTTGTAGTGTTCTTTCTGTATATGATGTTTTTGGATAGTCTCGAACGGAGAAATAAAATTACTAGTGATACAGCTCAATCAGTAAGGGATTTTCTTAGTGGAGCCACACCCTCTCTTCCAATTGTTCAACGTGTGAGTTGTGTTATTATATTATAATATCTAACATGTGAGGTATAGTCAATGACATATGCTCAACGTATCAGTTATTGTACTAATGCTCTACTGTAAATTGCTCTCAATAATGGTTGATAAGAGACAAATGTAGCTTTCTCTGCTGATGTAACATCGTCTGAAGAACTTTACAAGTAAGAGAGAGAGAGAGAGAAAACATTAAGAAGTTATATAAAGAAAAGTTAAGAAGTTCTTTTTAGATTGTTAAGGAAGTTGGACCTCACATTTGTATATTAAAAACTCATATTGACATTATGTCTGATTTCACAGAAGATGTTGCTAAGAGATTGAAACAGCTAGCAACAGAATTCAATTTATAATTATGGAAGACAGGTATGTCAATTTATTTCATTAATAATTTATAAAGGATTACTGAACTAGAAAGTTTGCTGATATTGGTAACACCTGCAAACTACAATATACAAACTATTTGTGGTCAAATTGGGCGGAGCTTGTTACTTGCCATGCTATAGCTGGACCTGGCACATTAGAAGCTTTAAAAGAAGTATGAGTCACATGACATATCACATGATTTGTAAATAGGTCTCTCCTGCAGGAAATGGGTGTGTCTTAGTTACTGAAATGAGTTCTGAAGGTTCTCTCACCTTTCAGAATACACAGAAGCAGCCCTTAAGATGGCTGAAGAGAACAAGATCATTACAGGTGTCGTTTCTCAGCGGAAACTATCTGATAAACCAGATATTATTCATATGACACCAGGTATAAGAATAAATCATACAACTATTTATTGTATTGTTTGTAGGTGTACATATTCAAAAGACTCAGATACTCTTGGTCAACAATATATATCACCAGAAATAGTTAGTATATTATGATAACAATTTGTTATTATTTTTGATTATTTTTAGGCAATTGGTAAACGATTAAGTGATATAGTAATTGTTGGTCGAGGAATCTATCAATCTACTAGCCCTGGGAACGCTGCTCAACTGTACAAAGAAAGGGCATACAATGCTTATCTCACATCCTTACAAGGCCAAGCAAACAGCTGATATGCATCGTTGTAGTTGTGTTTATATGCGTATATTAAATACAATTTTTGTTGGGCGTGGTCATTACTAGAGTATATTTCGTGGTGGTACTGGTTGGGTCGAGAAAGATAGGACCAGAGATGGTGACGGCTTACGAGAGAACTCCTGGTAAGAGGTGGACAGACTCTCTATGGCAAGACCGAACCTTACCGGAGAAGAATGAGAACGAAGGAGATTATCCAGTGAGCTTACGGAGTTGATCGCCTCGCCGAATGCCGTCTACGACGTATTGGAGCGATTGGGTCGAGGCACGTTTGGACAAGTGGTTCGTTGCTGGAGAAAAGACACAAGCGAGGTTGTAGCTATGAAAATCTTAAAGAGTACACCATCTTATGCTAAACAAGGTCAAATGGAAGTAGAGTTCTCATGAAACTCAGCAGATTGTCAGCAGATGAAGGATCTTTTGTAAGAGCTTACGAAAGTTTTCAACACAAGGGCCACATATGTATTGTATTTGAACTATTAACATAATTTTGTATGACTACCTCAAACAGTCTCATTTTGAGCCACTTCCACTTAAATATATCCGACCTATAGCACAACAGGTACTCACCATAAAATAACCACACCTTTTTTTAATATCGTCTTATTCTATAGGTACTTTGTTGTTTAGAGAAAACTTAGTTCTCTTGGACTAGTCCATGCTGACTTGAAACCAGAGAACATTATGTTTGTTGATCCACAACGTTACCCCTTCAAAGTAAAGGTATGTCCTCTTCATTGTTGAATGTAAAGTAGTATCCTGTGTCTTAACAGGTTATAGACTTTGGCTCTGCTATGTCAAGGGACAAAACAAGTCCATCCTGTTATTTGCAAAGTCGATATTACAGGTAATTTTATAGGAGGTGTACAGTGGAGAATCAGTTACTTTATCTAAACCACAGTTATTAACAGATGGTCTTTTTTCCCTCCCTCATAGAGCTCCTGAGGTCATAATGGGTGTCTCTTTTGATGAGGCAATTGACATGTGGTCATTGGGTTGTGTCTTAGCTGAACTTTACCTGGGATGGCCTCTTTTCCCAGGAGCTTGTGAATATGATCAGATCACATACATATGTCAGACTTTAGGACCTCTTCCTGGACATATTATGCGTAATATTAACAAGGCGACTCGTTTCTTCAATGTGATGCTGTTAGTAATGGTTGGACATTAAAGGTATGTGTTTACTAAAATATGTACACAACATTAACAAGAATACTTGTTGAATTGGTGTCAAAACTGACAAGGTGATGACAGTCTATAATGCCACCAGGGTCTTCTAGTATGGGGATGACCCTGTTATTAAGCAATCTTGATGTCAATATGATATAACTAGCTATATTCCCATGTTAGGTAGTTCTAATATGATGTAATATACCTATCATTTGCACTTCCTTTTAGTCGGTTGCTCAATATGCCCAAGAGACTGGTCTACAGTCAAAATAATCTCGTAAATATATCTTCAGATCATTGTTAGACATGGCTCATGTCTCTATATCTCCAACTGTTGACAATCATGAAACTATATTGACATCATTAGATCGTATGGAATTCATATCTTCTTTATCTCGCATGTTGACACTTGATCCTAGCCAGCGTATACGACCATCAGCTGCACTTCAAATGCCATTCATTACTATGCAACATTTAGCCATGCATACACATACACCATCAGTATGGGAATGGATTCAATGCATGCAAAATATGTCACCAATCTCCACCCACTAACCACACCCACACGCACCGTCACCTATCCAACTCTTAACTCTGGATGTTGTGGTCATGTACATATCGTTTCTAATACACCGACATTTCTGCCATCCCATATTTATCCTGTAGTACCAGCTCATGCTGCTCACTTGGTAAGACCACACCTACTATTATTAATTTGATTATATTTTTGTAGGTGTGTCATGTGGCTCCCTCTACCTCGGCTATCTTCCATGGGCTGCTGGACCTGGTGACTCATTTACAACATCAAGAGAGAGTCCATAGAGATCATATTTTAACTCCATGGATAGAAACAAGACCTCCTCCATCCACAAGCACCTGGTCTACCACAGTTGTGTTCTTTTGTCATATTGGTGGTCCACTTACTCCACAGGTATTACTCTTTAGTATGAAGGAGTATTCATCTCTCCTCTATCCTTATAGGTTACCTCCATTACTTAATCAAGTTGGTACAACAGCACATTTACATGCAATCAAACTGAGCCATTTAACAAAAACTCTTCCTGTTATTTACCTGCGTATCATCCATTTAGTAGACTTTGACGACATTACATTTTTTCATCTTTCTTATTAATTCTTTATCAGCACTTTATATGTTCTTTGTATGTCTATATCTTGTGTTGTGGTGGCTGTGAGTTGTGTGTATTTATTCAATTTCATTGATTTTGTATCATATCTCATTGTATTATTATTGTCATCATACAATTCTCGTTAAATTTAACATCTAATTAATAATTGGTAAACTGGCCCGCCCATAGATCTCAACATGAGCAGTGATCCAAAAAGACCAGAGAGAGTGAAGAGATTCAAACAAATTGACTTAATAGAGGCTCCGTCTTATGGCGAACATATCAATGCTGTAGGCATGATACTAAGTTTAGTGGGACTCCTTATGAGGGTAATGCTATATATAGTATTACCATTGTATACATATATATATAATGTATACAGATTAAATGGGCTGCTTGGTTGGAGTCTTATTGTGCTGTCATTTATTTGGCTAATGCTCGTTCAACTGATGACAGGAAACAGACGCTGAGTCTTCTATGTTAGTAAATATTCACATAAAATGTTATTTCTATATGTGTAATATATAGGTTAGCGATATCGTCACTGGTAATGGTTTATATGCAGAATCCTTCACCAATGACAGAGACTTGATAATATTATTAAATAAATATATAATGTATTATTATATCTCTTAATGAAAGGATGTGGTCCAAGGTTGGGGATATAAAACACCTGCATTTGTGTTTTTGTCTTAATGAGTTAGTTGTGCAGCTGGTAGAGGTGAGATTGTACAAGTGACTGCAAAAACTGGACTCCATACTAATTGATGACCTATATTATTATGTCATTCTGTATATAAAACAAGTCAAGCTGGTCTTACCAGTTGTTGTGAGGGAGTATGTGGTAATAATTGTATGGACACTAAATAATAATAATCACAATAACACCCCCTGTAATTAATGAAGTTATTGACTTACTTGGTACTGATGGATGTTGTAATAATGGCTGAGCTTGTAATGGAGATCTAACAAAGGCTTGTGTTGCTAGCTCTTCAGCTGAATAAGAGGAATCTAGTGTTAGACGATCTTTGGTATGAGGGAAGTCCCCTGACTCGGGGGTTAATGATGATCTTTGATGTAATATTCCTCCTTGTTCAACACGTTCTAATTCTTTGTGTAATTGTAATAATTGTTCTAGTTGTTGACGTGAGTATGTGACAGGAGGTTGTAAAGATGGTAGCTGAGGTAGTCGTTGCCATGACGGACGTCTTGATAGAGGGGTGGACCCATAGACTAATAAAAGATGATCACAATATGATAAAGGGTGTGACTTACCTCTAGAGGTTGTATGGATATTAATTGGACACCACTCCCAGTGGACATCCAAGCTAATTCACGACGAGCATCATATGCAGTATTTCTAGCAGCACGACTACTGCCCAGACCCTGAGTAAGGGGTCTGGCACGCATATTCTACCAGAGCGATGTTTACGAGACTAAAGATATGATGTAATGATGATGTAATAATGAATAAATTTAACCTGTCTTGAAGGAGGCACTTTAGTTTTATGATCTGTTGTATCATACCATCAGTTGTAACAGGCTTAATTGGAACCCTCGACTATTAAGCTTTCTACGTCTTTTCCTAAGGGACCAACCCTAATAATTATAAAACAATGAGCTATTAACTACTTGTAGTTGCAGGTCGAGGGGTAGATAGAGACAATTTGGCTTCATCAGAATGAGGAAGAACCTTCAACATCACCCAATCCTCCTTCACCCTACAAGATATTTGATATAACTATCTCTTTATATATAAAATGTGATACCTCACTCTCCTTCTTAGTTTTTACTAATACTGGAAGGTTATCTGTATCTTTCTGATGATGTCTACTGGTGTCCTTCTTTGCTGGGACTGTTAGTTTCATTCTATCTCGTAGCAGCCCCTAGTAATTAATTATATAATAAATAAAATTAATGACAATCTACATACCTTTTGAGGTAATGACATAGTTTTATTTTCTTCATTAGGTGTTGTCTCAACTGGCTCTATTTCTGAGGGTTTAATTAAGTTCTCAGACGACAGGGACACTTTAGATGATTAGAAGTAGAAGGAGATGGAGCTACAGCTGTATAAAATTTCATACGTAATGATCGAGGAGATGGCATAACTGCTGCAGGCTGGAGATCAGAGTAGTGAGTGGACATGTTCAAATAAAGCTGCTGCCGGTGGCTAAAAGAGAGAGTGTTAACACATTGAGTATCTTTTAATATTAAATGTACCTCCTCAGTAGAAGGATTAAGTTGACTACGTTGCCATGCATCAATCTGGACCTCACTACAATTTAATAATTGTTAATAACTGTTTTCATGCATTACATGTACCTTGATGATGCCAGGAGAGCCAGAGTGGATGAACTTGGTGATGACGTCGTATCCTTGAACGAACGTGATAACTTATCTATAGCCGGAGTCCCATGTTGTATTGCCACAGACTCAGGTTCATTCTGTGTTTTTGGAAGGGATCAACAGCAACAAATTGCTATAAAAATATAATATAATATTAATATGATGTATGACTCACTTCAACTTGATCATGTCTCTTTTTGTTTACGATGATATGATACTCCAACACAAACAGTGACAAGAACAATTACTATTATTATCAATAAAATGCTACCTCCTACAGTACTTCCAATTATATAGAAAAGAGGAATGCTACTATCAGCATTGTTGATGTTGGTACAGTAATTTCAACAGCTGTTTGTAATAAAAGGTATATAATATTAAAGTTACCAGATCATATTACCTCATAACCAGCTATTTGTGAGGTTGTGCTCTTGTAAGAACTCCTATTACTAATGATGAATCTAATGGTTCTTGTCCAACAATTATGTAGAAATCAACAGGGGTTTCCCCATTAGATGAGTCTCGTACCCCACTTCTGTCACCTTTATAAATTATACCACACAATAATATTTTTTTCTTTTTAAGGCTAACTGAGCTTGTGGTGTAGATGATTGTCTTCTATTTCTACCAAGCACTTGAAGACCTTGTAAGTACCAATTAATTATCTCTTGTTCAAGTTCAGCCCTCTCTATTGAACTGTTGTTAGCTAAACGATCTCTTTCTTCTGTTGTTAATTGTAATATTAGCCGCACTAAGCTATTTTGTAGACGATCTGGTGAAATACTCACTGATGGCGATATTAGACTACTGTTGTGTCAATACTGCTAGTACTTTGTTGAGATGAGAGACTTCTAATAGTGAAGATATCAGTTGAAGATATACTACTAGTAGTGAAGACATCAATTGAAGATATACTACTAGTAGTGAAGACATCAATTGAAGATATATACTAGTAGTGAAGACATCAGTGATAGAGGGACATCAAGAGATATACTACTAGTAGTAAAGAAGTGACTACATCAATTGATGATGGAGATATACTACTAGTAGTGAAGACATCAGTTAAAGATATACTACTAGTAGTGAAGACGTCAGTTGAAGATGGAGATATACTACTTGTAGTGAAGACATTAGTCGAAAATGGAGATATACTACTAGTAGTAAAGACATCAGTCGAAGAGGGGAGATATACTACTAGTAGTGAAGAGATCAGTCGAAGAGGGAAATATGCTACTAGTAGTGAAGACATCAGTTAAAGATATACTACTAGTAGTAAGACATCAGTCAAAGAGGGAGATTATACTACTAGTAGTGAAGAGATCAGTCAAAGATGGAGATATACTACTTGTAGTGAAGACATCAGTTGATGATGGAGATATACTACTAGTAGTAAAGACATCAGTCGAAGAGGGAGATATATACTAGTAGTGAAGAGATCAGTCGAAGAGGGAAATATGCTACTAGTAGTGAAGACATCAGTTAAAGATATACTACTAGTAGTAAAGACATCAGTCAAAGAGGGAGATATACTACTAGTAGTGAAGAGATCAGTCAAAGATGGAGATATACTACTTGTAGTGAAGACATCAGTCGAAGATGGAGATATACTACTAGTAGTAAAGACATCAGTCAAAGATGGAGATATACTACTAGTAGTGAAGACATCAATTGATGATGGAGATATACTACTAGTAGTGAATCAGTCGAAGAGGGAGATATACTACTAGTAGTGAAGAGAGATCAGTCAAAGAGAGAGATATGCTACTAGTAGTGAAGACATCAGTTAAAGATATACTACTAGTAGTAAAGACATCAGTCGAAGAGGGAAATATACTACTAGTAGTGAAGAGATCAGTCAAAGATGGAGATATACTACTTGTAGTGAAGACATCAGTTGATGATGGAGATTACTACTAGTAGTGAAGACATCAATTGATGATGGAGATATACTACTAGTAGTGAAGACATTAGTCGAAGATGGAGATATACTACTAGTAGTGAAGACATCAGTCGAAGATGGAGATATACTACTTGTAGTGAAGACATCAGTCGAAGAGGGAGATATACTACTTGTAGTGAAGAGATCAGCCGAAGAGGGAGATATGCTACTAGTAGTAAAGACATCAGTTAAAGATATACTACTAGCATTGAGTACATCAGTAGAAAATACACTAGCTGTGAGTAAATCAGTTGGAGATATACTAGGATCGAGTACATCAATAGAAAATACACTAGCTGAAAGCATGTCAGTTGGAGATATACTAGCATCGAGTACATCAGTAGAAAATACACTAGCTGCAAGCATGTCAGTTGGAGATATATACTAGCATCGAGTACATCAATAGAAAATACACTAGCTGCAAGCATGTCAGTTGGAGATATACTAGCATCGAGTACATCAGTAGAAAAATACACTAGCTGCAAGCATGTCAGTTGGAGATATACTAGCATCGAGTACATCAGTAGAAAATACACTAGCTGTGAGCATGTCAGTTGGAGATATACTAGCATCGAGTACATCAGTAGAAAATACACTAGCTGCAAGTACGTCAGTTGGAGATATACTAGCATCGAGTACATCAGTAGAAAATACACTAGCTGTGAGCATGTCAGTTGGAGATATACTAGCATCGAGTACATCAGTAGAAAATACACTAGCTGCAAGTACGTCAGTTGGAGATATACTAGCATCGAGTACATCAGTAGAAAATACACTAGCTGCAAGTACGTCAGTGGAGATATATAGCATCGAGTACATCAGTAGAAAATACACTAGCTGTGAGTAAATCAGTTGGAGATATACTAGCATCAGTTGGACTACTGTATACTAGCATCAACATCAGTAGAAAATACACTAGCTGTGAGCATGTCAGTTGGAGATATACTAGCAAGTATATCAGTAGAAAAATACACTAGCTGTGAGCACGTCAGTTGGAGATATACTAGCATCGAGTACATTAGTAGAAAAATACACTAGCTATGAGTACATCAGTTGGAGATATACTAGCATTGAGTACATTAGTAGAAAAATACACTAGCTGTGAGTACATCAGTTGGAGATATACTAGCAAGTATATCAGTAGAAAAATATATTAGCTGTGAGTACATCAGTTGGAGATATACCATTATCACGCTGTGTTAGTTCTGTTATACTGCTAAATGGCATGAGTATGTCACTAATAAATGTGATAGTAGGAGTGGAACAGTTGATGTATTTGGAATTGAACTTGAAGGTTCTGGAAATATTATTGGTGTTAAGGGGGTTTCTGGTGAAATACTGACTAAAGGTAAAGGTTCTGAAAATATAGATGCATCAACTGAAGTTGATGGACTAAGTGAGACTTTGACTGAGTTGAGGGCGAAGGAAATGTGACAGTAGAACTTGGAAGTATTTCAATTGAGCTCAAGGGTTCTGGCAATATTTCGACTGAAGTTGAGGGTCCTGGAAAAAAAAAAAAAAAATGTCTGTAGAACTTGGAAAATAGTTCAACTAAGCTTGAGGGTTCTGGGAATATTTCAACTGAAGTTGAGGGTCCTGGAATTATGTCAATGAAAGTTGAGAGTGTGAAAGTATTTCGATTGTGCTTGAAAGTTCTGGAAACAATGAAAAACAATGGCTCAGAAAAAACATCAATGGATGTTTCTATAGATACAGAACTAAGTGACTCAGAGAATAACAGATTTGAAGACAAACTGGAATATTTTGACAATAGTGTCACAGTGGAGGATTCATAGATATATTGATAGTAAGTGACATAGATTGTTGTAGTAAGAGATCTGTTGCAGAAGATTCAAGGAAGTAATCAGATGTCTCTACAGGATACTGATCAGAGGACCACATCTAATGATGACATCGTGACAACAGGAGAAGGATATATAAGGAGGAGGAGATATCTGTTAAAATAACAGAAGAGGGAGATACAATTGAAGAAGTATCAGTGGATAATTCAAAACTGGTTTTAGTTATATCAGATATTGAAGAGACAAACATCACTGAATTGATAAATTTGAGATTCTGACAAATACAATGTTTTGTAAGTGATGTAGGAGTTATATTCTCCTGTAAACTGCTATCAATGGAAGAATACTGCAAAACAAGAGTCGTATAACTCTACAATTGAGGATTCTGGCTGCACAACAGAGCTCTGTATCATTGAATCAATTGAGAACAGGATACATTATCTTCATTCAATAATCCTATCAAATATAATACTGCAATAATATATAATAGTAAATAATGTGTTTTACCTGATTCTCCTCTGCTAAATGACAAGATGATAAGAACCAGAGGAGAGCTAGAATCTTGAATAACATGGTTGTCTCTGCGTTCATATCAACCACAATGGAATTCAAAACTATCACACCTTTTAAACATAGGTGGGGCTGACTTTGCAACGATGGGGGCGGGGCTCGATTATAGTCGGGGGGAATGGATGGTCCCGATGGTGGCGATGAAGTAAGTATATTACCTTAATTGTGTTTAAATATTTCCAAATTATATAGGTGAAAGTTCTCAAGAAAGAAAAATAAGAATGCTTTCAACAACGTTAAAACTGATACACGATGGTTCTTTGGTTTTATAATGTAGGACTTGTAGTCTGTGTATAGGTATTGTATCTTATTACCAGACACCGTATATTGAGGTCAGTACAGAGCTCAACATGTTAAAGAGTTAACCTATAACAAGTGTGAAGATCAAAAAAATATAAAAGACAATGAATGTAAAGAAGAGGCTAAACAATTACATGAATATTGGTACAAATCAAGTTCAAAATAAAGAGAAAGATCATAAGAAAAGAGTTGATAGATCTTAATCAAAAATTGCATCAAGAGTTCAAGAAGGAGCGACAAGATTTTCTTGAACAATGGCGCAATATCAGTAAACATTGTGACAATGATATAAACAAGAGCTGAAGAAACAAGTAATCAAATTTGAGGAAAAAAATAAAAAAATATGCTATAACTAAACACACAGATGCAGACAAAGTGATCGAGGGGAGAGTAAGAAAACGAGAAGATGTTCTAATTTTCAATGTTACTGAAACCTCGTATTGCCTTAGCAAAGTGTGAGAATAAATTAGAGTACATGGGGGAAAACAATATTTACACTGTCAGCAGAAATTAATGAATAAATGGTTTTAATAATTGATGTGATGGCTACAATTATTCAATTATTTTCTTCTAGTTATACATGTAATTTTTTATTGGTAGCTCTGTAAGAATTTTTCATAAGTAGAGATTTTAAAAGTCATAGCAGAATCATTCTTGTTCCTTGCAGTGGCTATGGTCTATTTTACTTTGAAATTGAGTATTAAAAATGAACATGATGATTGTGGAAATACAAGCCAAAGGTAAAACAAAAATGTCAAGAAGAACTTCATAAGTGTAATTGTAAAACATGTTATATTATTTAGTATATATTAATAAAGATTGATATAACACTGGGCGGGGTTTAATAATCTGGGAAATCAAGAATGGATGGTGGGCGATGAAGTCTGTAAATTTCCAAATTTGTGTTTAATTATCTCCAATATTATAGGTGCAAGCTATTTGAAAAAATGAGGAATGAGAATGCTTCAACAAAGAACTAACGGCACGTTGGATGGGCGTGATGATTATCTGTAGCCATATTTATTTATTACTAATGTATATTGAGGTCAGTCAGAGCTTAAATGGTAAGAGTTAGCTATACACAAGTGTGTGAAGATCAAGCTATAAAAGATGACAGTTAAGAGCTAGCTATAACAAGTGTGAAGATCAAACTAAATATAAAAGATGACATGTTCAAGAGCTAGGCTATACCAAGTGTGAAGATGAACCTAAATATAAAAGATGACATGTTAAGAGCTAGCTATAAACAAGTGGTGAAGATCAACTAAATATAACAAGATGCATGTTAAGAGTTAGATAACAAGTGTAGCCAGATCAACTAAATAGAAAAGATATGTTAAGAGCTAGCTATAACAAGTGTGAAGATCATAAACATAAAAGATGATGGTAAGAGTTAGCTATAACAAGTGTGAAGATCAATTCAACTAGAAAAGATACATGTTAAGAGTTAGCTTATACAAGTGTTACCCCATAACTAAATTAGAAACAGATGACATTCTCACTGCTTTCAAGAGTTGAAGTGTGAAGATCAACTAAATAGAAAAGATGAGAATTGTAAAAAAGAGGTTAAACTATACATGAATACTATGACAAACGACTTGAGAGTAAAGAAAAAAAAGACCATTGGAAATATATAAAGGAGACTCAATGAAGACTTCAATAAGGAGCGACAAGAATGGTTAGAAAGGTTACGTAATTCGGTGAACATTGTGGTAATGATAAAACTAGAGCTACACAAACAAATATCTAAATTTGAAGAAAGAATCAGATTACAAGGTGAACATACTCTACAACAAGTTTATGATGCAGACAAAGTGATCAAGGAGAAACAAAAACGAGAAGATGTCCTAATTAAAAATGTTACTGATACTCGTATTGATTTTGAAAAATGTAAGAAAGACTTAGACAATGTAATGGAGAAAAATGCAACTGTGAAAGAGAAGTTAGAGAAGACATGGTTTTAGTGATAATAATAATTATATATTTTGGAACTTAACTAGTTTAATTTTTTTATTTTATGCACTATTTTGTGAATGGAATGTACATGTGACCAGTAGAGGTGGAGTTTAAGGGCCAAAGGAATGATTTTTTTAGTGCAGTCACGTTGTTATTATTATTATTATTATTATTATTTCTATTATTGAATATAAATTATATTTAAAGCAGTTATCAATTAGTGACAATTCCAACCATCCACAATCTAGTTATCAGTATCCGCAAAGATCATCATTGGGAAACTATCACTAAATGGTCTCGGTTACGCTAAAATAAAATGCTGCCTTTTGCTGTTATCTGTGGCCATTTTTCTTTACGGTACGTTAAAATATACTCTGAATACGTAGAATAATTATATAGAAATTACCAATGGATGATGGCGATGTAAGGAATCGACACCATAATAGGAATCGACAACAAAATAGAAGGCACAACAACTTAAATCTAGAATATCAAGTTAGTATATAATTCCTTTAAAAGAAACATGCAATCTATGGCAATTATAAGGTTCGACATTTGGAGAATGAACTTCAACAAAAAAGACTCACTCGTATATTTACTTTTGTTCATCATAGTGATAATCATAGTGATCACTGTGATATGTGTCTACTATCTAGTCACATTGAACAACAAATACGTTAGATGTGATGCCAATGAGAAAAATCAAGCCACAGTATTACTACATTGAACAGCCGACTCAAACAATGTAAAGAGAATATGAAAAATGAACGAAATATGTGTAAAGAAGATATACTTGAAATTAAAACACAAAGAGATAAATTAAATACTGAAACTTGAAAAAGTTCGATATAATAGTGTTGATTGTGATACTCAATTAAGGTATTGTAATCAGCCATTACCTCAAATGTCAGGATGACCTCCATAAGGAACAAACTGAAAAAAAAGATCTGGAGAAGGCCAAGAATAATGAAATACTTGAATGCAACATAGACAAAAAAATTTGTGAAGGTGACATTCGAAAATATTAGAGATGAACATGATGATGTGAAAATACGAGCCAAAGACAAAGAACAATGTCAAAAAAGAACTTCATGATTGTAATAGTAAAACATGTTATATTTTTTAGTCATACTATAAATACTTGTATATTAGATAGTGTTTATCTATAACACTTACAATAATGTTGATATATAATGAATGATTAGTAATAAAAATGTAACATGAATTATTTACTATAATTATAATACATGTTATTATAATTTTCTAGTAAATAACACGTCATATTTTTACTAGTTATTATTCATTTGACTAAAGTAATTTTGAAGTAGTAAATGGTCAGTGTTTAAAATATTTTATTAGTGATGAAATGTTGGTTTAAAAAAATACATTCATTATATTATAGACAAAACAGTAAGTACTTTATCTGTCATCTTCCAATCCATTAGTTCTATCTGTCCATAGTCCTCCTATTGGTAAGGTATATTGGTCTACTGGTGAACTATCTGGTAAGGACCATTGGTCTACTGGTGATTTTAATGGTGAAGTATGTTGGTCTACTGGTAAGGCTACTGGTGAAGTAATATAAGTCCATTGATGATGTACATTGGTTATGGTGGAGTACAATGGTCTACTGGTAGGTATATGGTTCTACTGTTGTCAATGTAGTATGATCTGTAAGTTCAATTAATAGGTTCAAGGGTTGCCCTGTTGACATTGCTGATAATTGATCAGTAAGATCAGCCACACCTCCCATTTCAACCACTCTTATTACTAACAATAGTATCTCTAAAGTGGGTAGAGCTTAATGTAAGACTATCATAATTGTAAACAATACCTCCAAAGAAGCATCCACTTGGGTCAGCTAGTCTCCATTGTGTTTTGTATACACCTGATACTGAGGGAGCTTTCAAAGAGACAGTAATATTTTGTCTCTCTTGTGGTTTTAATACATCTATTGGTCCCTCTAATATACCCTCAAAACGATAACCTGTTTGAAAAACCAGTCTGACACCGATGGCCAGGGTTTCTAAACCTAAGAGTGACAGACATTTGATAATTATGATACATTGTCTTACTTACCAGAATTAATTACCATCCATGTATTATAAAACTGTTTTCCTGTAGTAACGGGTCCTGAGGGATCAATATATGCCCCTACTATTTTTCATCTCTAATTGTGATGAAGAGACTGATAAAATAATCATAATAAGCACCTATTGCATTTTGTAAATTCCTGTGGTAAAAGACAGATACTTATTAGACCACGCCATTAGTTAGCCAGCCCCATTTGTCAACCAGCTCAGCAAACACTTACAACTTGACATCTCAAGAACAAAAAGGACATTGTTCTCGCGTAATTTGTCCGCCCAATATAGTGTGCAATTCATTAATTAGAACATCACGATCTGTTGTTCCCAAACAGCGAAACTGAGAGAGCAAATCTCCAACATCTGTACTCTGATTTCCTCACCTTCAGCCATTAGCGTGTGTGTCTCTTACATCACTCGGACACGCCTCTAATTAGCAGCTTGAAAAGTGGGTGGGGCTATATTACCATGATGTACAGCATGGCTCCTGTTCATTATTTTACTCCTCTCTTGTTTATAGGTATCAATGAGGGTGGTAAAAAGGTCATTAAAGAAAAGGTTAGTTAGTTGTACTGCTTTAAGTCATGTGATAATCACGTGAATGTAGGTACGACCCCCTCAACATTCACCTAATGTCGGTGCTAAAGATGATATAGATGTTGTTCATTATACATTAGAAATACAACATGCATTTGGAAAAGGTATAGTTCATGATAATTGGAGTGGGAGTGGCTATTAGTGTTGTAGATGGAACATTTAGTACTAGAGGTTTAGTACAAACTGAAAACATTTTAAACCATCACATTCGTGTTATTTGAGCAAGAACCATTGACTGATTCAAAATTGAAGTTATTAAAAGTGAATGATATTCACAATATTATAATATATATATTTATTATACGAGTAGCAAGCGGCTTTAGAAAATGATTATTATTTTTGAGAGCTCGAACTAACTTTTCTGAAGGAACATTGGAAGGTGAGGGTCGTCATGACAACATGGTGATGACCTTGTCAATGCAGTAAGTATTATAATAATATATCAATTTTATCTATTGTATTTAAGGTGTGCAATGATCAAGTCTGAATTACAGATATATTAATAATACATGGTGATGGACAAGGTAAGACACACCCTTTATGGGGTGTGGTCACATAACCTTAACATAGGTAATGTGATTAGTCTCACCATATTACCTGCTAAACCTGTTTTAAATACTGGTTTACATTGGTGCAGAAGAAGATATATCAGCAGTAAGTTCATTATATGTGTGGGTGGTAATACTTTTATTTTTAATAGATTACAAGTACACCATTTATTACATCAGTGAGTTATACAATAGAGACACAATGGTCCAATGGTAATATAATGTAATTTTTATTTATTTTATTATTTTATTTATAGTCCACAAATACAACCATTCTTACAAAAACAAGAAGCAGAAAAGGCTAAAAGAAAGAAACAGAAAGATAATAGATCATTTTCCAGAAATATGTTAGTTAGATTTTTAGTTATTATTTTATTATAATCTCTTAATTTAGTGGCTTTATGTTTTCATTGGATTTGTTGCTCTACAGTTCTTAGGTGGATTAGGGGGGGAGCAACCAGGTGGTGGAGGACAATGAAACTTAACTTTGTAAATTAAAACAAATTATTATCTATTATAACCTTTAATAAATATTTATAACCATTAATAACTACATAGATCTGAGTTTAAGAGATCCAATTGTTAACAGTTAAATTTTTGTCTCATAAACTAGTTGATGTAGCAAAATTTAGAAATATTTATATATTTATGAGCCAAAAAACAAAAAAAATTATAAATCATAAATTATGATTGTTGTAGTGGCTCGGACATTTCAGGTTATTGTTAGAAGGGGGGGAAGAGTGTGAACACCCTACATCCCCATAAGTATAATTAAATGATTGATTAGATGCACTTGTTAGTATATGGTAATGGTATCTTAACTGAGGTTGTTGAGGTTCATCATCATCTACATGTACAGCTAATGGATTCAAATTTTTAGGAATTATCATATGTTCTTGTCCAGTCAACACGATTTCTTAGTTGCACAACATGTGAATCCGAAAAAAATCACCACAGTTAGCACAGGCACCACGACTGGAAGGAATGGATGCATGACAAAAACAAAAAAAAAAAAAAAAAATAACATAAAAAAAAAAACATGGATACATGGCAACAGAAAATTGTATTGCAATTATAGCCACAATTTTGTATTAGGGAATGTTAATAATAAGTGGGTGTGGTTAACTCACTGAAATGGACTTAAACCACCTAGTTTCAAAAAAATGCTCAAAACGAGGTGCATTTCGTTTTTCATTTGTAGTTATACCTTGACAGAAGAGCTAATAAAAAAATAAATAAATAATAAGTGGGTGGGTTTTCTCTGTACCTGGAATATTTGTGACACCAATAATAAATAGACACAAGTAAAGTGGAAGAATGTCATTATAGTTATAAACCCCATCCATGGATCAGAGAGAAATTATAATGCCAAACTCTAAATAGGAAAATTACGTGAAGGATCAGCAGGATGGAAAAGGAGAGATCTGAAGTGAAATAATAATAATAATAATAAATAAAATAATAATAATAATAATAATAATAATAATAATAATAATATGTAAATTATTAATATCTTCAAGAGAGAGATGCTCTCAGACCCATATAAAAGACAAATTAAACATACAAGGTAAGCTAGAAACCATTTATGATTCTTAATCCTACAACAGAGAGAGAGAGAGAGACGAGAGAGAGAGGGAAGAGAGAGTACTGAGAGAGAGCGAGAGAGATGTATATAATGTTAGTAATCTACATTAAAATACAATACAATTATCGACCCACGGACAATGATGATCAAATCTAGCAAAACAATCTCTTACAAGCGGACAATGCTTGGATCTGATTGGTCGTCTGACCTAAATACCAATTACATCACATCAAATATAAATCACTTACCAAAACATGAGGTACAAAATGTTGAATTACTAAACTTTTCGTACACATAATGTAAATATTGTCTAAAATGACAGAGAACATTATTTATAAATATTTTAGTTTTTTTATTACTTTGTATTCTTCATTTTATTAGCTAATGTTGGTACAAATCCAGGATTAGTACCCATGATTGTAAAATGTTAAAACATACACAACAGTTAGTGCAAGGAGAAGAAAGAACACGAGTAATTATATACATCTACAACAATGGACTACATTATACAATAAAATATAATATAATATTATTGGAATAATAATATAAAAAAGCAGTGAAATAAAGCCAAAATTTAGTTCCCCATACTAAACCAAATGCCATGGGATTATCTCAGGACTAACAGGAAGATATAGTCTACAGAAGAGGAGGTAAGTAATGTAACATAATATAATATACTAACAATACAAAATTGTTTAGTTAGCCACGGAGCAAATAGATGTTGTACGATCATATATGTCCACCAGTTAGACAAACCACACAGTCCACCCATTATACCTAATACAATACCAGGCAGGAAACACCATCATCCACCAAGCAATTCTCTATAATACAATATAACATAATTTATATATGAATCTACTAACTGGATTAGCAGTTATTACATCCAAATATTTCGAGGGATTCTTTTCTTTCCTCTCAACAGAAAATTCATTTCAATAATACTTTTATTTGACTGGCTACTGCTAGATCATATGGTGTCTTACCCTAATAAAGTGGGTTGAGTTAAGACACATATGTTGTCATGGTAACCCACCTCATTATTTTTAGTATCAACAGAAATCTGACGACATTGACAAAGTAATTTTACAGCAAAATAGTTAGCTGACTCAGCAGCATGATGCATAGCTAATAACAACATTAATTGAATAGATAAAAAAGGGACTTACCCGTGTTCTGTTTGTTGTCAGCAATAGAGACATCAGCTCCTAATGATATTAACATTCTTGCTGGATCATAACTAGAATATCATGTCAGAATCATTACATAAGTACATGTCAGTATTTACCTATAACATCGTAATGATGCAATCATAATGGTGTAGACCTTCACTATCACATAGTTAATGTCCTGTTATTAAGTCAGGATATCTTAGTAAATTCTTGTAAACTAATAACTTACAATAGGAAATCGAGGGTGAGTTATTAAATATCCCACAATGGCTGTGAAACCAAATTGAGCAGCAATATGGAGACAGTTGAGTCCTGAAATGGATGAATGAATAGATAAATAAGCAGATTAATGGGAATGAATAAGGAAACTATGAATAAGAAAAAATGACTACAATAAATATATAACATACCTTCTTGTCTATATTTCAGGATTAGCTCCATATCTCATTAATAAGATCACCATACCTAAATGACCTTGTCTATACAATGATAGGTAATAGACTATATGTCATATACTGGATACCTAGTGGCCCAAGAATAGGAAGCTGATTGAAGCTACCGCCATAGCATTAACATTAGCACCTTTTTGAATGAAATAACTAAAATATAATAAGGTCTAATTATTAGTTGGATAATGATAGGGTTTACCTTGCTACAGCAAACTATTATTAATAGCAGCCCAGTGTAATGGAGTGATTCCTTCACTGTCTCCATGTCGTACATCATATCTCTCTTCCTCAACTAATGACGACATCGTTCTAAATTACCATATTGTGCTGCCTCAATTATATTGAATGATGAAGGAGTTTTCCTAATAAGTATAATAACTTTAATTACACTAAATGAGATATGTACTTATGGTACGAGGAGGATCTGCTGTGTGTCGGCACTTTTTAGATTCATTTGAACTACTCTCTGCATCTGTCTGACCCTGGAGATAAAAAAGGCACCAATTAGAATAGCATTCAGCAGACACACTACAAGTTTCAAATTCTCTCTACTAGGTAATAAGTTATTTTAGCTCAGTGGTCTTAATGAGTTATTTAATTGTATTATAGAACACTGATATTATTTTAAACGTACCCTCTTTGTCAGTTTCATCTCCACTAGTAGGTTGAATCTCCTCTAAGTCAGCCATTTCTGAGCATGCGCAGTATGTGGAAGTATATACTTCAATTTCAATTCAATTGTATGGCGGAACCCTACAGCTGCATCAAGTTTGTGTGAAAGATATTTTGCACTACAACTTTCCAAGGGTCATCTAGTCAAAATGCCAGGCAACCAACAGCAAAGGGAAAAGATCGTCCAAGTACCAGCAAGCCCTATCCTCACTAACAGCAGATGATGACTACCTTCTTTTCAGTACTAGTACAGGAGATGACTACAGTACAGGTAGACTGCAGTGAAATCTGCTACTTTAGTTAACCACTTATCAATGTTATTATAGAACTACTACTACTACTAGTACAGGTCGGTGGTAAGAAGAGAACATATACAGGAGATGATGCATATATAATGTTGGGTCAGTTTTAAAATTATAATATTGTGCAGGATGCTCTTGTATTTTGTAGTTCTGGAGAGATGGAGAAAATGTTAGCTAGTTTTGGGCAGATTTCTAAAAGTATTCAAAACAAACAAAAGAAATTAGATACATTTACACAAGCTTCTCTTCAATCCAGTAATAAGAAAATGAAAGAAATGACACACAAACAACAACAAGAAAGGTTAGCAGCTAATTCTTCAATGTATAAAATCATTTATTGTTATATTTTAGACAAAAACTCACAGAGAGTTACCACAACAAGTGAACACTATTTTGAGCCAATGGGGAATATGATATACAAAAAAATGAAAAGGGAGAAGAAAAGATTACAACATTATTAAAACAACATCATAAATTATTTCAACAACAAAGAGTAGTTCAAAGTCAACTTTTTAAAACAATGAAACAATTACACCACCACAGAAGACTTTATGAAGGTAATGATAATAATTACTAATTAATTACAGGAAACTACCTCTTTAATTTATTAGGGTCTAGCAGTCTTAGAGCAAAATCATGAAGAACAAAACTAGCACAATGCAAGATGAACTAAAACAGGAAATGACACAATTACGTAAGAAAATTCTCATGGAATCTCAACACAAGAGATGTCTACTGTACGACGTTCTCTACAATTGCTAGCTCAAGTTAGTGAAGAATAAAAGAGAGAGAGCTTCAAACACTGTACAATAATACTATTGCATTAATGTATGTTGTGTGATCTCTGTGTTAATAATATAGTGGCATGTTAATCATTGTTGTGTGATCTCTCTGTAATTAATATATTGGCATGTTAATCATGTTGTGGATTCTATGTTAAAATATATTGCATGTTAATCATCTATGGTAAGAATATATTTGGCATCATTGTTGTGTAATCTCTATGTGTTATTGCATGTTAATCATCTATGTAATCTCTATGTATATTGAAACATAAATCAATATATAAAAGATGTTAATATACCAAAACAAAATTAGCAATATAACTAATTAACAGGATAATCCCGTTACTGCATATAACCTAGTTCAGTACTAGTGTTCAGTTTGGAAGTCATTGATGGAGGAGGATAAGGTATAGTAAAGCAACTTATCTCCAAATAGTCCCATCACACTTGTTTGAACAACAGTTTTACAAAAAGTGATGAGGGTCTAAAATATTGTAAATCTGAAGACAATCAGAGAAGAGGTTAATGTTATATAATTCATATCTTACAGTAATGCAAATAGAAGATACCATTCTGATACTGGAATACTAGCATAATATTGACTACTCCAATCACTG
Organism: Gigantopelta aegis; assembly: GCF_016097555.1. NCBI lineage: Eukaryota > Metazoa > Mollusca > Gastropoda > Neomphalida > Peltospiridae > Gigantopelta > Gigantopelta aegis. The sequence continues at coordinate 67,384 of NW_024533404.1, read as the reverse complement.
GACCAACATGATTAATCGACAAATGGTAATGGAGTCTTACACATGCCAGCTATCTGTGGATACAATAGACTGACATCAATGTATACTGTTTTGTCTAATCCCAGCTTGTTAGTAAATATGATGATTATATTAATATAAGAGATAAGGTAGATTTTTAAATTTTCAAATATAGATTGTCCTAGTTAATATTATAAAGCTTTGATTATTATATGTAAAGTATTAAAGGAGCCCCCCTTTAAAAGATGATAACAGCACATTTTGTTAGACAAAATGGATTAGACCAAATGACATAACATACCATCATATGCAATACAAATTTAATGAATGGTCCACCAACTAGAGCTGTTAACAACATCATTGAATGATGTGCATCATCCTAGCAGTGAGAAAAGGTATATAATAGTAATTAAAGAGACTATGATAGCCACTGGGAGAATGGGAGAAAGACACTAGAGTCCTAGTATAAAATACAATTATACATGAAAAAGAGAAATAGCATTATACTCACGGCTACTGTAGCGCCATTTTTTACCACCACCTTGTGTGAGAATAATTTTAAAAGCACTCACAGTATTAATGAGACTAGAAAAAATTACACCCACTAACTATAATGCAACTTGAAAGGTATGCCAAGTCCAGGGAACTATAGTAATATATTAAATGAAGTCATTATCTTGAAAGTAGGACTGATCCTGTCACTTACTATTGCTTTCCCAGAAATCGGTGCCAACAAAAAGACTATTGTCATAACAATAATATGACAAAATTGAGCCTCAGTACAATCAACTCTAATTATAAATAATCGTAACTGCAATATGAAATAATTTCTTACTTTTTAAAGTATAGACAACCGCTAACATAAGTCTGCCAGTGATAGACATAATTTACAAACTCAATTAACACAAACAAATGTTAACATTAAATATGGATACTCATTAAGACCAACAGCACTAGCTCCAGCTAATGCTACTATAAAAGTTGAAACTGCATCACAACCATGATCAAATAACTCGCCCAATGGAGTAGCTGTCCCAGTTCGTCGAGCTTGTTTACCATCAATACCATCTAATGATTGGTATATAAATACACCAAAACCAGTTATCAATAAAGCCAACCAGGAGCCTAGTTGTGGAGGTTTCTTATTTAGCATAAAATAATTTCTTACTTCTCCCATTGGCATTTGAATCAAACAAGGGGGGGGGGGGGATTACAGCTATACAAGTACACATGTTTTTCAGTAGTCCAGTAAATGTTAGCATGTTAGCGAGCAACCCATAATGGGACCTGAAGCACCACCATCTCCAAAAAGGCTGGATAAATGCTCAGTAATAGAGATACCATCAGCTTTATATTGATGATCTTTAGTCCCACGAGATGATTAACAGTGAGGACTGCTTAAACATCATGATGTTGTAGGTGTGGCTCACAAAGGTTTGAAAATTATTTTGTAAATCGGATTATTAGAGCAAGATACGGTGTAGCCACATGGATAGGATTTACAGGAGAAATATTCTTACACAGCAACTCTCCTTTAATATCATTTCTTGAGAACTATTAGAGGAGTAAAAGAGGTGGAGTGTTCTGCAACTAGCACTAAATGGGTATTCCTTCTAGATAAATCTAGTCGGTGTTGTCCTAATTGGTTATATTATCAAACCAGAGTGGGTGGAGCTACTAATCGCGTTTGACGTACATTATATACAGTGACTACATTACATTGGACACACTGTCATTAGAATGGGTCATGAATGTACCAGCAGGATTGAAACTTAATAATCCTTAACAAATCATAGCTCTCAAGTTTATATATTGCCTTCAACTTATGGGAACATTCTATTAATTATGCCAATTTCTTGCCCTCCATTTTTCCATCACTATTGTTAGTACGATATATTGGAGTGACTATAGTACTTGCTTTGGCTCATGACTTCCTCAAATTTCTAAACCTGTTTTTAATATCTCTCTATATATTTTCAATGCGTACTTTGTTACTACAACTTTCTGCATTGCAAAGTTTCTGGCGACTTTTTCGAGGTCGAAAATTCAATCCATTAAGAAAGCGAGTAACTCCTGTAATTTATGACACAATCAATTATTATTAGGTACTTTGTTCTTCACACTTCTCCTCTTTCTCTTCAACACAACCATGTTCTTCTGATCTTTTTATCATTACGTATGTCCAATTCTCCATACAAATGATACTAAGATTTTCTAATTGTACTCTTCATAACATATTTATATTGCTAGCAAGAAGAGTACAGTCTTTAGTTAAAGATGAAAACATTAGCTGTCTCCAGTTTGAACTTAATAATCTTGAAGAAGACATTGTAATGGGAGATGTAAGTGGCAACAGTTCCCACTGGAGTTTGAATGATATAGTAAAAATACTGAAAAGGTTAAAGTATGAAGATGATGAGGAGATGCTACCTCATTCAATGACAAATGATTGATTTATCATGTTTTAAAATGTCACAAACTATTTTAAATTATTGTTGTGTACGTGTAATGGGTCTAATCAATTCTTCTTCGGCCTCTGCTAATAATACCAACCATTGATTAACCTTATAATAAATAAATTTATTAGAACTAAACAGAAAAGATCTCACTTGAATAGAGCTTTGCCTTTTCCTGGATAATGATCTGAGGGATCTTCTCTCCTTTCATAAGGACCTCTTCTTCGACCACATCCATATCATACCATAAGAAAATAGTCTTACAATAACCTAGATATATCTAATTAGGTAGATATAAATAGGTAATATACTGTTACCTTTAGGAAACCCAGATCATTACAAAAAACTTGAGTAGCATAACGACAGCCATTTGTAAAATTGTATTATCCATTACAAATTTTTGAATGACAAGCTAAAAATTTAATAGCATATCTGTTATTAAGGAGTTTCTTACTTTATATTCTACATGATCTTTTTCTCATTGGATATGTGTTCTTTTGACGGATTATCATGTGAATCTTGGTCACATGACCTAGCAGACTACAATATGGCATAAATGACATCATCCTTTATTATTAGTTACCATTTTGTTAGCAACTAATAAATTCAGTATTTTGAAAGAAACCAGCATCAACATTACCCTAATAATAATAATAATAATTGTATTAATAACAACAGGACAAATTAATCTTACCTTTATCCATTTATATATCTCTACAGCACTGACCTCAGATTGCTTTAACATAATTTTAAATCATTATGGATTTGTTTGAGAGGATAGAGAAAACCAAGATTCTAAAAATACCAATTAAAATTAATATTCTATTCTTTTAAAATTACTTACCCTCTTCTCTAATATTTACAAGCTGTTGAATAGGGTTTCTCTGAAGTTTGGCAGAACCATCAGTAAGTTATAAACTTATTACTTTAACTTTGAACTTTACTCCATCCTGAATTATATTGAATACTCAAGAAGAAACCACACCCACAACTTACTTGACCAATCAAATTGACTAGAGCTTGTAATACAATCAATGCTACAGGATGATGGCTACCATCTTTTAAAACAAACACCATTGTCTCCTTTAATGAGGCTACACCCTATTAACTATATTAATAATTAATTTATAATACTATGATATACCTCAGAAATAGCACGCGCTAATATCCAGATATAGCATTTCTAGACAATGTAGTATCAGATTTACCCAAATTAATAAGCACTTGATGAGACCCCTATAATAAAAAATATTATACTAAAAGTGGGTGGAGACTTACCTTAATAAAGAGTTTAGCAGTAATAACCTCCTGTTTATAAAGTTCAGTAATTAACAAACTGACAAGACAACGATCATCCTCTGAACAATAAGATAATAATAATAGTAATATTGATTTATTATTTACCAGAGTGACTTAATGTTTTATTAATTAGTGTTTGGTTATTATGTCTGCTGGAATGTCCTCTGATATAGTTTGTAATTGATGAACAGCCCCTGGAATATCATGAGTTGATAAATAGGTCATTAACCTGGATTCTAGAGTAAAGACATGTAACTCGGACATCATCATGACATCATACTATCATCATTTCTTCTCGTGAAGGCTTTGGTTCTTTCTTAGTTTGGGCTCCACCCACTAATCAGTACCAATGGGATATATTACCATTACAATAAAGTAAAAGTACCTTTTTTAGTAGTTTTCTTAACAAGTGTATCTCATTTCTTTCTTTTAAAATCACTTCATTGTTGGCTATATGTGTAGGAGATGGCATATTAATGGTGGAGCTAATGAAGGAGGATATAAATGAGGTAATGGGTGTGGCCAATCATGAGGAGGAGGAGGTGGACTAATAATGATAATTAATTAATACTTAATTCAATAGCTCATTACCCAAGAGGTAGAGGACCATAGTAAGGTCTAGGAAGGAGTGCACTGAATAATGATTAGTAATTAATTCTTAATTAATAACTTATTACCTTAGGGTTGGAGGACCATAATAAGGTCTAGGAAGAGGTAGTGGATAATGAGTGGGTGGAGCTAGGAGGCAATCATGTGAACTGGAAGTGTTGACCTCTTGCCTATGTAGATAATGCAACAGAAGAAATAGTTACAATTATATACCATTTGAGGTGGGTGTGGCCTCATCAATGGATGATAATGAGGGGGTTGGACCTACATATGCTCCAATTGGTGGACTAGGAGGACCCTGTGAAGCCACTAATAAATTAATATTATTTAAATTACTGTTAAAAGAGATGACATATACTTTCAGTGGGAGTATTGGTCTCATAGAATGTAGCATGTGTCTCCTCTTCATCAGAAGAATCATCACGTGTACGGGGTAGTGGTTGACTCCTCCCACTAGTCTCTGTGCTCCTGTATTAGGTGGAGCAACATCTGATGACAGCTTGAGTCCTTTGGTGTTGAAATTTACGAGATGTCATAGAGGACGAAGGCTCACCTTTTGAAATGGACATATGGTTAATAAAATGGACACATAATTATTTCTTACATTAGATCCCTCTTTTTTCCTGAGGGCACTTTTTAACATTAACCATCAAATGAAATGTCTCGTTTATCATCAGAAACAGATTTATCTTGTAATAAGGGGTGTGGTGATAAGTTCCCTTATTAAGAGGAGATGTAAATATGTAAGATTTAACTGGAGGAGAGGATGAGGACGATACAAACAATGGAGGATTACGTTCATGGTTTAGGACCGTCTTCAGACTTTGACTTACAGAGGTGTCCACTAAAAGAATGACAAACTAAACAATAAACTTACTATTATATTTCTACCTGATGTTTTCTTAGTTCAATTGTATCCATTAACATGAAACGAATTTCTTGGTGGAAATTCTATTGTCTGTAACAAATCTTCCATTCCTTTGGAAATATTGTCCATCCAATCTATATATATATATCGACAAAACGACATAGACTAACCATAATAATAACAATAATACTAATGATAATATATAAGAATAATTAACAACAGACCTGGCTTTAGTGGGATCTAGTTTTACCCGCCCACCAGTAAGTAAGATGCTGCAGACACCCGCGACATTTTTTCACACAGATAATTCCCTTGGAGCGTTCTCTTCTTTTCAAGTAAACTATTTCAATTATTAAGAAATTACACATGGCAACATAATAAATGACCCACCTCCGTTAATTGCATTGATGAACACCATAGCTTCATGTAACATACCCACTCCTAAAACAATTCTCCTAAATAATTACCTTATAGATTATAATAATAAATATGTTAATATTTTACCAATAATTTGGACTTAGCCAGCATTGTTTCGCTTAGCAACATTTTCGTTTTTCTTCTTCCTTCCTCTTGGATGCCATCATGGGAATCAAAAGCTGTGTTAAAAAAGATATGAGATGGTCCATCATCACGTTACTATAGTATAGCAACCCCTGATGTCAGCTCGAGTCTCTATCCTCAAAAGTCTTCTCTACCCTTTTGTAAAAGTAAACGTCTAAATGTCTAATAAATATATTTACAAGTGACATTGAACCGACAATAATAACTTACGGTGTTGTTTTACTCGCTAGACTCTCTTTAAATTTAGGGCGTACGCCATTATCGAAGACACAGTGTCCATACATGAACTATAGTTAGCTTCATCACCAGCTTTCACAAATACTTTGTAGTTAGAAAATTGGTTCAAACTAAGTATGAAATTATTTAGTAGGTTTCTACCATAATATATGCCCCCTTTGAGTATGTCCCTGTCCCCTTACTTACTCATCATATTGAGTTAATTCATTAGAAATTTGTCAAACAAAAATTGTTCCCTGGAGTAACTTTATTTAAAATACTATACAATAGAGAAGAATTACCTCCAGATTTTAACCCTGTAGAAACTTACCCTTTATCGCGCCTAAATGCTAAATCTCGTAGGAGTTAATTGTTCGCGTGCTTTAGGAGGCCACCCATCGTTGATTAGTGGTGGATTTAGTGAAGATGTACATGTAGGTATGTGAGTATTTTAAGAGTTCGAGGTGTAGTGAGTAGCTCTCGGCACTTTGGTTTGTCTAATGGAGACTGATATCTGTAATTTTAGACAACAGCGTACAAAAATAAAAACATCATAGAAACGCCACAATACTATTAAATAAAACTTAAGAAGGAGACTCTTCTCCACTTGTGGTTATGCCAGCAATTCACAGTCCACCCCGCTGCGCAAAATGTACAGAATACGAAGGTAAACGAAACATTCTGAAATTTCTATAGAATATAAAATGGCAGTTTAGAATGGGAAATGTCCGTATACTTATGGCAGCATGGAGTCAGATAGTTGCGATTACAGATGCCAAGTACTGAACACTTGCAAAATTAAAAAGAAATTGAACAACCTACCAGATGAAACTAACTTATAAATCACTTGAATTTTTTCAGCTATATTATAGTCCTTGTAAGTGACATTAATATTACTGCTCTTATTTTTTGCATTAATTTTTATAATGATTTCCCATTGTTTTACTAGTACATGTAAATTAGTTTTTAATAAGAACGTTGGCAGCATTTTGAGAAACAATTAATTTTCTACTTAATAAGGTTCCTATATAATTAAGTTCATAAATTCTCACTCAAGTGATTTCGTCACATTGTCATCTTGGACCCAATGGTCTTTTTTATAAAAAATTACACTTGGTCTAACTCTTAAATTACTTGAATTTTCCTTGAAGTTAGGTATATAGTCCTTGTTAAGTGATATTACATTACCATTCTTAAGTGTTGCATTTTAGAAAGTAATAATAATCTCCATTGTTTTACTAGTAAATGTACTGTAAATTAATGAATCTCACATGGCTACAGACAGGAATGTCTCTATCAGAAATTCATGAAACAATGTTCAGATAATAAGTTAGCAAGATGCTAACCAAATGAAAGGAAATGAACAACTTACTAAATGAAATAATTGACTTCATATAATTAACATACAGGATTTACATGACAAAAGAAACATTATAACAACAAAGTAAGTGGGTATTATACTGAAAGTATGATTATTAACACAAATTACACTAAGTAATTAATGTATTTGAATGGATTTCCTTAATTGTCAACTATCTACAACACAAAAAACATGATAGAATGTGCTGACTGCTGTTTGTAGTTACAATTGGTAAAGTATATTAAATGTATAGTATACTATAATCAATATATTGAACCACATATAGCATGTCAAAAAGTTTATCTTCTACATATTTGGACGTTATTGCTCCACCCCACCATCCATTCCTTGATCTTCATGAATTACAACATTCCTAATGGAAGTATTTCCATCTTTGAGTTGCTTCGAAGTTTCGTTTCTCTCTATTGATCGTGGTGTACATTCACAGATGTCTATGCAGAATGTCCTGGAGGGAAAAATACCGAGTACTGCTCCCCCTTTCTCTCCGAAGATCAGGTGAAATTATCCTGATGCTCCACGAGAAGCCATTAGAAAAGAATTATTGGAGAGGGTCAGTAATTGCAACTGCAGCACTAATTATGCAGTAATCTAATAACTATATTAGGAATTAGGTCATACTCTATCTCCAGATTACTACTGATTCCAATTACATTGATTGGATTCGTAGGGGGACAACAGTAGCAACAATGCATTATTGAGAGGAAAGGTGAACGTTGTGCTCTCGTCATTACAGAGGGATTTCGTGATTTCTTTTATATCATTGGTAATCAGTCTCGTCTAACTTATTTGACCTGGTTAGCAACTGTTAAACAAGTTTTGTTCTATCTCCCTATTATAGCGTTTGCTATGCCAGAAAATGATTTATGAGGAGGTCATTGAAGTAAAGGAGCGCGTGTATATGGTTCAAGACTCAGGTCAACTTGATATCCAATCACCCAGTTGCTATAGGAACAACTGGAGAAAAGGTGTCCCTGATAATTCCCTATGATCAATTACTATTACTCCACCCACATAATTATAGCTTCATGTCTGGCAGGCATTGACAAAGAAAAATTAACTAATGATTTAAAACAAGTACTTAATCGTGTATTTATGAGTTTAGCTGTAGTCTTCTTCATTCATATACTTATAAAGAGCATGAGGAGATAGTAAGGTCAACTAGCACGTGATATGGGGTTTTCCCATATCTCTCTCTCCTCTCAAGTCATGCCAATGATACGAGCTGTACCACGTGATTTACAGGTAATTAACAATGGGTGGAGCTAAGAATTATTATATTGTTTAATAGTATGTGCTGATGCTTATCTCACACCTGTATTCAACGATATGTACAAGGTTTGTATTTCAGGTTTAAAGATCCGTAGTTTTGTTTGAACTTGTATAATTAATATTCTATTGTTATAGGATAAATTAAAAGTACTTTTTAATGCAAAGTGACGGTGGATTGACATCGATGGATAAGTTTATTGGGTCTCGCGCCATCCTGTCTGGCCCTGCTGAGGCGTGGTGAGTCACATGATATATATTAATTTTTGAGATGAGTTCTTTTTTAGGTAGGATATGCTCTTACTACAATATTAGAGGGAGGATCATCGTCCAGTGATAGGGTTTTGATATGGGTGGTACCTCTACTGATGTGTCTCGTTACGATAATGAATATGACATGTATTTGAGAGTATAACAGCTGGTATCATTATTCAAGCACCTCAGGTAAGCTCCACCCATTAATTAATTTATCTTCTATTTCTTGTAGTTGGATATTACACTGTTGCTGCAGGAGGAGGTAGTCGGTTGTTTTTTTCAATCTGGTCCTGTTTGTAGTTGGTCCTGATTCTGCTGGAGCTCAATCCTGGACCTGCTTGTTATGGCCGAGGTACATCATTATAATCATTGATATTATTATAATTGTTTTAATATAGGTGGACCTCTTACTGTGACCTGATGCTAATTTATGTTTGGGGGCGCTCCTGCCTGAGTAGTTTATTATTACAATAATATTAATTTATTGTTTTTATTAGATATTTTCCAATATTTTGGTCCTAATGAAGATCAGCCCCTTTATAAGATGTTACAATGACATTGTTTCAAGAACTAACAGACTCTATTAACAATTTTCTACAAGACAGTGATCCACATGTTAGGCCAATGACATCACAAGAGGTTGCTATGGGGTTCATTGCAGTTGCTAATGAGACCATGTGTCGACCAATACGAGCTCTTACTCAAGTGGGTGGATCAATTGAAAATCAATTAATGTGAGCGTGGTTTTTATAGGCTAAAGGTTACGATACATCAGCTCACATTTTAGCATGTTTTTGGTGGAGCTGGTGGTCAACATGCCTGTGCTATTGCTCTCAGTCTTGGTATGTCAACAGTTTTTATACACAGGTATAGAATTTGTTTGCATGTTTAATATTATATTTGTGGTCAGATATTCTGGTATATTATCTGCTTATGGTTTAGCATTAGCTGATGTTGTACATGAAACACAAGAGCCTTGTGCTAAAATTTATGAAGGTTAGTTCAAAAGAAGATTGTGTTTTATTTCATTGTATTTATTTCAGTATCTTCATTTTCATATTTCGATGAACGCATTGATGAATTAACACAACAATGTATTAAAGCTCTCATAGATCAAGGATTTGATAAGTCTTCTATCGTGACCACACCCTATCTCCACTTGCGTTATGATCGAACTGATTGTGCACTGATGTGGTACTGCCACACCCACCAATAATGAGGATGAGGGCTGTCGTCATGGTGATTTCTTAGCATCTTTTACAGCTAGATATCAATGCGAGTTGGGTTTACCATTCCTTCACGAGCAGTCATTGTTGACGATATAAGAGTCAGAGGTACTGGTCAAGCTTGTTCCCACACTCCCTCACCTGTGCCTGTGGGTAAACCACCACCTCAACCTGTTTGTGTAAGTCATACTAAACCTGTTAAACTGGTTTGACTGATTTATAGTCTACAGAATGTTTCGTGGATGATCAATTTCTCTCTACATCTGTTTTATCCTCTTAAATGATCTCATTCCTGACTGTTATTGATGGACCTGGCATAATTATTGATCAACACAGGTAAATATGACATCTCTGACTCCACCTACTTTTTAATTATTTTGCAGTACTATCTGGGTAGAACCAGGTAGTCAAAGCTACCATGACCAAATATGGAGATATTAAAATACAGGTAACATGTATCTTGTTAGTATCACAAGATCAATTCCCATATGATCAACGGTATCTGTTAATAACTACAACTTAATTAATATTAATATGTATTTAATAAGTGATAACTATTAATATAAAATCTATTACTTTATTTTTAAGTCTAACATTGCCTGAAAGTTTTTGCAAGCCATCTTGTATCTTTGTATATATATATATATATCACACAAAAATGTGATCCCTATTTAAGCACCACAGACATTATAGGCACTGTATATATATATATATATATATATAACACACACTATATAACAACATCAGATAGCTTGCAAGGAAATATTTTCTGGCAATGCTAGACTTTAAATGGTATATATAATTTTTTATTACTAGTTATCATTTTACTAATAATAGTATATTAATTTAATTAAGTTGTAGTTATTAACACATACAGTTTTAATCACATAGGTAATTGATATTGTGGTACTGAATCTATAATTATGTGACTATAGGTAGGTGGAGTTACAAGTACTAAAATTGGGACTACTTTAGATCCTATTCAGTGTTCAATTTTTTTTCTCATCGGTTTTCATGAGTACAGCTGAACAGATGGGACGGTAAATTATTAACTATTGAGCATGTGCTCTATAACCACACCCCTTCATTATAGTGTGTTACAAAGAACCTCAATATCAACAAATATAAAGTATAATAAGGATGATATAATAATATTCATAACTTGTTGCCATAGAACGTCTTGATTTCTCATGTGCATTATTTGGTCCTGACGGAGGTTTAGGTTTGCTAATGCTCCTCATATCCCGTTCATTTAGGGGCTATGCAAAGAGACGTTTCAATTCCAAATACCTTACTATGCAACACTTAAGGAGGGAGATGTCATATTATGTAATCATCCAGCAGCTGGTGGGAGTCATTTACCATATTTAACAGTATAACCCCGGTAATTATGACCTTTAATAGATCCTTTTTAAATTTTTGATTATAAAGGTTTTTTATCCTGTGAAATCATCCTGTGTTCTTTTGTGGCTAATCGAGGTCATCAGCTGATATTGGAGGGATTACCCAGGTGGGGTGTAACAGGTTATAATTATGTTTTTAATAGGCTTATTAAATAAAGGGTCTATGCCACCTAATTCTCATCACTTATGGGAGGAAGGAATGTTTGTCAAAACATTTAAACTTGTTTGAAAATGGAGTCTTTCAAGAAAAGGTACCACTAATATAGATATTATGTAGTCACATAATGATAATAGGTATCACTGATCTTCTCATGGCTCCATCACAGTATCCCTGGATCAATGGGCACTCGTAATCTCTATGACAACCTCTCTGATCTACGAGCTCAAGTAGCAGCCAATCAAAAAGGTGGGTGTAGTCACGTAATCATGTGATTATCATGTGATATTGTAGGTATTTTGTTAGTCAGGGAGCTGATTAATGCTTATGGATTAGATGTTGTAAAGCTTATATGAAACATATACAAGTAAGGAGGATATAGTAGATATGATATATAAATGGTGGATTATAGGAAAATGCTGAAATAGCAGTTAAAGATATGTTGAGAGAAGTTGCTTCTCAGGCTAAGGTAAGTATCTTATGTTAGGAAGTTGTATTCTCATGCCTATAGGCTGAGACTGGGTCCACTGTGCTCCAGGCTGAGGTATTATGGATGATGGTACTGTTATTAAACTTAATCTTACTATTGATCCAAATGAAGGGTCTGCTATTTTTTGATTTTACTGGAACTGGACCTCAAGTATATCTCTAATTATCTATAAAGTATAAAATAATTTCTTACTTAGGTATCAGGCAATTGGCAATGCTCCTCGTGCAGTTACTTTTGCAGCAATAATTTATTGTTTGAGATGTATGGTAGGCCACGATGTTCCATAAATCCAAGTCAGAAAAACTTGTTTTTTTAAACTACTTTGACTGGTTTCTTAACAGGGTTGTTTAAAACCTATTAATGTTCATATTCCAGATGGTACAATTTTAAGTCCATCAGAAAGAGGCAGCAGTAGTTGGAGGAAATGTATTGACAAGTCAACGTATTGTTGATGTCATATTTAAAGCTTTTTTCAACATGTGCTGCATCTCAGGTAACTTTATAATAATTAAATGTTTGAAATCTTTATACATAGGGATGTATGAATAATACAACATTTGGTGATGCTACTGGGTTATTATGAAACTGTGGCTGGAGGATCTGGAGCTGTAAGTATGGAAATATGAGTCTCAGTCTTTTAGTGGCATATTTCAGGGACCTGGATGGCATGGTCGTGGTGGAGTACATACTAATATGACTAATACTAGAATTACTGATCCAGAAATATTAGAAAGAAGGTAATTAGATTAATTAAGTATAGGGAAACAACAGAGTATTCCTCTTATTAGGTATCCTGTTATATTGAAGTGTTTCCACTTAAATAAAGGAACTGGAGGGGCGGGGCTGTATTACGGAGGGGATGGAGTGAAGAGGGAAATGATGTTTCGTAAACCACTCACATTATCAATACTTAGTGAACGACGTGTCTATCAACCTTATGGTCTCCATGGTAACCATCTTCCTCTTAAAATAATATATTTAATGTTTACTTAAGTGGTGAGCCTGGTTGTAAAGGTCGTAATACTTAATCAAAATACTGGTGAAGAAATTGATATGGGAGCTAAGAAAAGAGTGGATGTGTTACCATGGGTACGCTAGTATAATTACAGTTTATAATTATTAATATTTTTAGGATATATTTCGTCTTGAGAGTCCTGGTGGAGGAGGATATGGTAATAAGAAAGATAGCACAAGATTATCTCCTCCTAGTAAAAGTTACGATTTGAACCTAGTTGGTAGTGTAAGAGTTATCAACAGTTACAAGAATCAGCTTAAAAGAATTATTATTAAGAACTTTTGTCTGTTTGGATATGAATTATGAAACACCCACACGTGATCAATGAAGGGGTGGAACATTTTAGTTGGGGAAGACCATTGGGTTTTGAACATTGTCTCCACGTCTTTCTATCTCTCAATCTAACATCATGTTGCCTTCTTGCGTATCATTTAGATCAAGAATTAGCTGGTGACTTTAGACGAGTACGCTATAATGGCTGGACTGAGTTAGAAACATACATACACAATGTTGCTGCTAAAGATGCTATTAGGCAGACAATGGACTCGTTTTGAAGAGTATGTATCAGAACGGTCTATCAATGGCTAAGGAGTTGTATCGTCGAGGTGTTATAAGTCGTCATTCCGTAGACATGGCTGATGGTGCGCAATTTGCGGACATACCTTCTTACAAACATCGCGAGACGTCCTTTTTTACTAGCATGTATCGCGCTATTGATACGCTTTCAAAATTGGTTTCATTTTATTGAAATGTTACGATTCATATCCAAATCTTAATGAACGTACTGATCACATGATTAAAACATATGGTTAGTGATGTAATGGTTTTTTGAAATATTTTATTTTATTTTGCAGAGGATATTATGGCTGAAATGGGTTAGAAAAATACAAAGTTGATCCACCTTTAGGTATATAACTATTATATCTGATCTGATTTTACATTTTCCTGATATAGCTTCTCCTGATGAAGCTAAGATTATGTTTGAAGAACTTTGTGACGAATTTGAAGTCTCTGGATGATGCTATTGCCAAACTTCGAGAACAAGAATTAAAAGACGTCAAGAGTCATCTTCGTTATACCTACCTGATAGAAAGGATGAATTGGAAACCATGGAATCACATGACGAAGTGTTCCAGTTGATGAGATCACGAGTTGATATGATGAATATCTCAATAATAGAGTCTCTAGTTGGAGACTATCAGTGGTGGGATTTTCATCGTAAATTTCAACTCTTTGTTCGTCATCGAGCTATCAAATGTTCTCATATTCGTCTGAGAGACTTTGCTCATCAGATGAAAGTAAATCCTAAGTTCGTCAGCTTAATTTTAACAGTGGGCAGACGTTTCAGCTTACTGTTAATTGGATAAAGAAAATACCTCAATGTTTCGCTACTTTTGGTTAATGGAAATTGTTTTCTCTTCGTTATCAAACATCAGTTTCTTAATGAAATTGAATACAATACAGAGATTTTCTCCTTTCATTTTTGTACTCCAGAGTGGGTTTATATCAGCCATTGCTAAAATATCACGAGAGAAAACATCCCTCTAGTTTTACATGGAGTGTTTTCACTAGTGTATTAGATGAATCACTATACCAAGTATGGAATATCATAAGTATGTGTCCATTTCATTGGTATATGTCCATAGATCCAGCTTGGAAGCTTACTAAAGATGATGAATTTGACTACATGACTAGTATTGTCAGAATTACGCAAGGTGTGTTGGATGGCGTCCGTAGATACACTGGACGGATGTAATCCAAGAAACAATGGGAATCCATGGATTGTGACAGGAAATTTTTAAGTTATGACACTTTGATGGACGGTAAGAAGTGGGTGTGGTTTAGCATTACATGTATATGTTCTCTTGTTTAGATTTTCCAAAGGCAATCCCTTGGCTCCCTCAAAAAATAGTGATGACTAATTTCTTTTTTATCACGAGACAAAATCATATTTGGATATCACATCCATTTATACTGGATGAAGGTAATAGGTGTAGTCCTATAAATTACTGGATTAATTACTTTTTGATAGGGTTTTTAATTTGCTCTCTCATTGTCTATGCTAAAGGCAAAGGTTCTGGTAAAGGTATAACTGATCTTTTTTTATCAACTCTGTTCAGATATCTTTTAGGTACTATTTATCTGTGGGGTGTGTGTCTTATGGCTGGAGAACAAGATGATATTTTGCCATTTCCTGTGAGAGGAAATTAATTGTTCGTCTTGTGAACAGTTAGGAGATCATAGCCACATGGAGGGACAATATGTGTTTCAATGATGAAACTCGTTCTGAAATCTGTGATTGTGTTGTGAAAGGAGCTGATTTTGCTCCTATTGGTATATAGTGGATGAGTTTATAACATTTGCTGGTTTGGAATATGACAGTCAAAGGGGCACCCAGTACCTTATTAATGACTGTTTATACTTTCAAATAATAGGGTTAATTTTGTCCATCGTCGACCTCGTAACAATAACTTTTAGAAACAATACTACAACTGTTTAACTGAACCATATACACTTACACACATTAGGTTTTCATGCTGTACTTAGAAATTGAAAGTAATTAAAATCTTCTCTTTAATGTTTGTATTTTTTTGAGTTTAAAGAGATTAATAGTATCTTTTCTTTAATGTTCTATATTTTTAAGTTTATAAAAAGCTTCAATTTACAATGGATACATATTATATACCTTAGTGGTCATGACTGTATCCATTAGCCATGTTGTATTTGTTTTCTACTAAACTGTTGTAACTATTCTAGTTTGTTTAAATTATTGTAAAAAGCTTCTTTAGTGCACCGATGTTGTGTAATCATAATTATTGGCAAGTATCGTTAATGAGATTCATAGCGCTACACAGTTGTGCCCCCACAAGAGGCTGAAGACAAAATCTGACGTACATATATAAGCAAACTGAAACAGTCATGAGTGCCAGTGTGTTGTGGGCCAGCGTTCTGCAATGCATCAGACCTCTGAGATGGTTACCAGCATACTCTACGGAGTATCCGAAAGGCCGACTAGGATAGGGCTGGTAGTCTCCCTTTAAACGAGATGAGGCTGGTGTATTTGTGGTTCCCGGTTCCTGAATGCGAAATTCCCTAAGAGCTGGAATCCCGTACGGCTGGTTTTAAGTTAGGGCGACGCTCCAGCCAGGATTACCTCGCGAAGACGAGGGTTACCAAGCCAGGTGGCGGTCCCAGCTAGCAATAGCAGGGATCCTGGAGCCTAAGTGGAAGCCTGATTGGGGGTGAGCGAGTAGGAATCGTTTGGGCAACACACAAGGGTTTTTTTTTTTTTAATAAATTTAATTTAGATTTATTTTGTGCATTAAGTTCTGTGTAGACAGAGTCAGACAAATAGTGTTGAAAGTCTTGATGTACCTTACATGTACTATTCCAAAAAGGATTGTTTGGGCAACCACACAAGTTTTTTTTTTATTTTTATTTTATTTAAAGTCAATGGTCTTATTTAAAAATTGGTCTAATTATTAAAGTAGTTATTATACATCTTCTCTTAATGTTTTTTCGTATTTTTGAGTTTAAAGAGATTAATAGTATCTTTTTTTTCAATGTTCTATATTTTTTGAGTTTATAAAAGCTTCGATTTCACGTACTACATAATGTCCTCTATCTAACAGCTCTCTAATTTGTCAGGATCACTCTCATGTTTGTGACGTAAAAAAGCTTTATAACATTTTTCTCTGAAATAAGGATAACCAAGTGGATATTCTCGACCCATATACAGAACTAAGATAATATCTCAAAAAAAATCGTCAATAATTTAACCATTAGAGTACCTGCTTGAATAAATTGAGTACTTCTCTTCTGTGGAGACTCATAGTCTACTGATAATTAAAACATTTTGCGGTATGTACTGTCCTCACAAAGGTCATTCTAAAATGGCGTTAACAAGGCTGCAAATGCTAAGTCGCTCTTCTCGTTTTTTCTATCCAACTGCAGTTCGTCTGTACAGCAACGATGAGGTAATACTATTAATATCAGTTAATTGTATCAAAATAACATCGATTTTATTTATTTACATTATTAGGTGCCATTAGGTAAGAACTCAACACGAGTGACTTAAGACAAAATTCTTGTATTTAAAACTTTTATTTTCTTAGACAAGCAGGAGGATCTTTTAAAAAAAGGAGAAAGCACAAGAAGACCAATACTTTAGAAAATTGGTAGATTTTAATGATATTCATGACTGCAACCGTCTCTATAGGAACAAGAACAACTTGAAAAAATTAAGCAACATGCTAAAGAGCATCATGAAAAAGAAATCAGTCATCATGAGGATGCCATTAAGGAACTCCATGTAAGGATGAGCACCAAGATGGCCATTTCTTATTTTTTGTTTTAGGAACAAATTACTCGTCATCAGAAAAAAGATACGTCGTCACAAAGAAAAGTTTTGGAAAAAAATGAACATTAGTAGCCCCACCACCTGATTTTATTTAGACAATGTATGTAAAGTTGTTTTGGTATACTTAGTGTTATATACTTAGTGTTACCATGGTACCAATCAGATGGTCCAAAATCGAGTATCAGTTATCCTGTTCTTCCAAATCTTTTCTTACTTTAACTCCATATAAAAAAATGGGACAATCTCGACTAAAAAATATCAGATAATGATTCATCACTAAATCACTAAAAGATATATTACTTGTGCATACTACATCTTCATGTAAAGAGCCTTGACATCGCTGAATTGGGTCCATAAACGAGAGAACTTCTCCTCTAGATGAGCCAAATGAACAAATCTCCTTTTGATAGATAGCTGACTCTTTGGACTGACAATGTGGCAGACAGCAGCACCTACAATGGACACATACATTAATCACTAGATACATTACTTACTTTCATGTCTAAAAACAGCTTTACAACCAACGCAAGGTACTTCTTTTAGTAGTAAATGCAGCCAATTTACCTAACGATGAAGTCTTTACTGTTTTAGATCGAGTATGATTACCCTCTATAAAAACATATAATTATAGTGCATTATAAAGGCTCATACTCAATAATTCAGACTGAGCCTTTGAGTCTCCAAGAATAGGTTCAAAGATTCTGGAGAAAGTGGTTTAGCTAACTGGTTTCCCAGATAATACTCAGTGTCAATAGGAACATTATTCTCTAGCACAAAAATTGGATCTTCAGCTTTTTTATAAGCTGGTGTCCCTTTAGCACTAGCTATAATAACATACGGTACACGATCACCAAGATTAGGGGCGGAACCTGGGTCTCGTTTACGCATTCTGCAAAGTATTGTTGTAAATAAGGCCAGATAATTAAGGGTTTACCTCTCAGCTAATTCAACATGAGCTAGTTTGGGTCCTGTACTATATTCTTTACTAGCACTGGTTCTAGTGAGCTCCTTAGAGATTACTAATTGTGATATATCTATTCTATTGCAGAGAAGATCAGATATCGTTTGTTTAGCATATTCTAATGCATTCTGAGGAGCTCTATAATATATGACATTCAATGGATGCATAGATTAATAAATGGATACACCTTTCAATCAGTATTTTCTGCAAGCAAGTCCCTAACAAATTAGCCACTAATGGACAATTATCTCGTCTAACCTACAGCAGGAGGAGCAGTACATTTATCAGTACTATTATTACTAATAGTACTGACTGTCTCTATTCCTTTACAGTCCATTTTGTCATGAGTCTCTGCACGAGAAAAACTAAGTCCAGCATATCGTTTTTTATTGATCAGTAAATATGGAAAATAAACCTATATCTATAAATATGTATCCATTGTAATGGTATATATACTTTTTCAAATTCTAATTTAATTGGTGATGGAAATTGAGTGGAGTACATAAGCAGCTGCTTCTTTTCCTAATACCAATACTGTCCTCAACATTATCACATCCAAAACGTATCATGACAGAGTCAGTATCACCATAAATTACCTGATTTTTTATGGACACATAGATCAAAATGGACACATATAATATACCTTAGCATCACAATTGTATCCATTAGCTATATTGAATTTGTTTTCTACTAACTGTTGTGACTGTTCTATCATCATACGACCAAACGCTGTTACACTCTGTAAAATGGATACATAATAAAATAAATAGATACATAGCCAAGTAATGGACATAGTCGTCCATTGAACAAACCTGTGATATTTCAATACCAAGGTAATTTCCCCACAGTAGCTCCAGTAAATCCATACACTGAATTAGCACGGAGCTTTAAAGCTAATTGGCGTCCATCTAGTACCTAAAATACATGATGATTATTAAATTCCTGATTTATTAAATTAAACAATGTACTTTTTTTCTAAATGGATCCGTCTCCTTCTTCAGTTCTTCTTTAGCCCTAAAAGTAGGTGTGGTAGTGGGTGTGGTCACAATTTGTATAATACCTTTTTCTAGCTGTTAATAGATCTTCTAAGATCTCTGGTAGTATTCCTTTACGAAGTGTGATTTTTTCACAAAGTAATTTCCAGAAGGTGTTCTTAATGAAACTCATCAGGGATGTAATCTAAAAGAGTTATATCATTTATAAGAGGACAAGAACCACACCCACCTTTCTCTATTGATGGTTTGTGGTAATAAAAGTAGTATAACATAGATTATGAGCTTGCATTATAGAAGGGTACAGAGAGGAGAAATCCAGTACAGCAATAGGAACATCATAATATCTGAGATAGAGAGAAAGACAACAGTTTAAGATAATCTATATTTCTCTCACCTTTTACAGGTTCTATCACAGGACCACCAGCATAATCTTCAGGAGCATCTGATTTATGTACAGGCATTAAAAAAGTCATGATCTTTAGCCTGCAAAGATATAGACAGAGTGTTGATGTTAAACTGACAATGGAGTACTGACTTTTCTTAGAAGCTGAGAGACAACTTTAATTTGTTGGTCCAGAGTCAATAAATAATTTAGAGGTACTCCAGTTACTCTGGCCATTTCAATATAATTTATAAGACACTTAGCTTGTTCCAGCAATCTCTTAATGGTAGGATAGCATCTTTCATACAATATATAGCTAGTCTTCTGCGAGTATCTTCGTTCCCCATTCTTACATTAACAACCCCCATCCTTAAACTCATTCCAACTTGACATCTAATAAGCAATTACTTGTAAAATCAGTGATGATATTATGAGGAACATCCTCCTTTTGTTCCTTCAGAAATGAAAACATACTGAATTGAGAGAATAAGAACGTAATTTGGTGTCACGAAATAAAATCTGTAACAATAAATACAAATATAAAAAACACAAAGAGATACAATATACTAACTTGAAGTAAATCAAATTGAAGAATACGTCCTTCAATATTAATGACTTTGTTTTCACGTTTTCCATATGCTTTAGACTCAAATGTTGACGTTTTCATTTTTGTTAGTAAATTATTAATTCTGCCCAAATATGGAACAAACTGGTGGACTTTTAAAGCTTGCCTCGATCCTGCGCGTGAGGAGATAAGGTATATCAAAATTAATGATATATAACCTGTTAATATTATCAGGGTCAACCTCTTGAACAAAATCACTCAGCTCTGTAATATTAGAGACTCATTCTCAAGTAAGTATAGTATGAGACTTTCCGCAACATTAGGTCCTCATTATCAAAGCAACGAACATCACTGCCAATAATTGTAGCACATGACTTGAGAGAGTAAAAAAACATTTCTAATAAAAGGGGTGGAGTCTCCTTGATGAACGACCATGTTGGCAATTTGAATAACAGAATCTTGTGAGGCTTCAGGAAAATACTACCTTTCTACACAGCACACTCAATGTCAAAACTTAGATACGTAATGGCGCTATCTTTTGCCACTCTCCTTCAGGGGCATGGCTCACAAAATCTTCATATGATATATCAAGTTCAATTTGACATTTTGAAATGGGTGGAGTCTATTACTATATATGGTAAATCCCCCTGGTGTAATAGTAGTACTATGAGTGGGTGTGGCTTACGAAGGAAATACTTTCCCGGGAGGACACTCTATCCAGTTACATCCGACAACATTTCTGTCAATCATAAATCTGACTTCATATTCAATGTTACTCTCAAAACTTGAAACATTCTAATTCCCAATCCTGGTAATTCAATACCCTGTTTCAAGAGAGATCGTTTAGCAGGAGCAACAAAACGAGGGAGAGAGAGAGTGATTAGTAAAAAGGGAAACCCCGTCTTCTGATGATAACCATATAAGGAACATTTGTGTACTATTTCTACTGCTAATACAGGAGTAGCTTGACTATCTCGACCAGATCTGAAATCTGATAAGATAGCAGATTGTAAAGCATCTTGAAAATGACGACAATTCTCTGGAGTAAAGACAGAGTGAGGAACAGGGACATAGAGATAGGGCATAAATCCATGTACGTGGGTACACACCCACTGTTACCCTCGGCAGTTACACATACATGCGTTAGAATAGGGACACTTCCACTCTGTGGGACCTGGCATTCCTATCAGTGCACCATAATGTTCTAATTATTAATATTACTAACTGTACCTGTCATAGCCTCGCAGTATAGAAGTCAATATCAATTTGCTGGAAAATAATAGAACTCTCTGAGAGGGTTAATTATGGAGGGGGTGGACGTCGCCATCTTGTTCTTGTGAGTTTACCAATTCCATGGCTTTCAGCTTCTTCCATAGCCGGTCATACAAATCAATGAATATCATTATGAGTATTATAACCTCATATAGAGCTAAGTCTTCTTCAAAGTAGTACCAGGAGGTGTGGATTCAATGAACGAGTCAATCCATTTTGGACTTTTGGGACATAGGTGTGTTTCCTTCATTATGGCCTTCTTGTTCAGGTGATGATGAACGTTTATTGTAGCCATTTCTATGACAAAAATTAGTAATAGGTCATTAATCATGGAAACTTACAGAGTCCTTTCTCTCAAACTACCGCTCTCACAATAACGTCATAATTGATAACCATGATAATGAGGCCCTCCCCCTTTTATAGCATCAGGAGAGCTATCATCAGACAGGCGTCATGGCACACTTTGAATTATTTGCAACAACGATATCTTACAGCTACAAAAAATGCAGGTAAGAACTGCATAGTAAATACAGTAGATAATATTTCTCACGTTATAGATCCTCGTACTAATCATTGGTTAATGGTGGAATATCCATGGCCTATGCTAGCTATTGTATTAGGCTATCTTGTCTTTGTGAAAGTGGGACCCAGATTATATGCAGAATAAAAAGCCAATGGATCTTAATATTGTTATGAAAATATATAATTTTTGCATGATACTTTTTAAATTTTTACATTGCATATGAGGTAAAGTACCAGGACCACCTCCTTATAGAATCTAATAGTTTAAACTTAATTATTTCTTGTTACTTAATGAAATAATGTATTATAATAATATTATATAAATAATATTAATTGTGTCATTAATTTAGTTCTTGATGTCTGCTATAACACTGAAGTATACTTGGATATGTGATCCATTGAGTTATTCTAACAATGCTATTAGAGTAAACTAAAAAATACAATTATTATAAATACTAATTTCTCTATGTTTTTATAGCTTGCAATCAGCTGTGGGTTTATTGTTTTTCAAAGATTATTGAATTATTAGATACTGTGATTTTATTTGAGGAAAAAGAATAGCCAAGTCACTTTTCTTCATGTTTATCATCATGCTACAATGGTCATGTTATGGTGGATTGGAACTAAATGGTTTGCTGGAGGATCATGTAAGGCTATCCCCCTCTTATTATATCATTAATTATTAATCTCCTCTAGCATTTTTCTCTGCTATGATTAATTCTTTCATTCATGTTATAATGGTATTCTTATTATTCTTGTCTGCTTTTGGAGAGATACATTTCGTAAATATCTTTGGTGGAAGAAATATTTGACAATGTTACAATTAGTAAAGTGCATCCTTTAATAAAGCGTTATTATTAATAATAAATACAGGGTCAATTCATGACTATACTCGTCCATGTTAGTTATGGTCTTTACACTAATGTGATTTTTGACAAGAGGCCTCAAGTGCTTTAGTGATATATTTATTATCACATATTCTATTGTTTTTCTAATTTCTATGCGCCATACTTATTCAAAGAAAAAAATAATTGCAGGCATAACACAAAGATGGATTAGATGATCTTAATGAAGTACTTTTCATTTTCACTTTTGTCTTTTAAATAGTTTTCTAAATAACTTGCATATTTCACATTAGTTTATCTATGAGATATAATTGAAAAGACTTAGCTATGCCTACTGGGTCCTTGACATAATGATACAACATTGCCTGAAAAATTAATATATGTTTCATCAAGTGAGTGGGTGGAGAAATAGGGTGGAGTTCAGCCATAGCATAACTAAGGAGACTTAGTGCCCTGTATCTATCTATGCTACACGCAATATATAATACATACATAATATAAATATTAATTGTACCTTCATTAGTTATATAACCCGTGTGTTATTAGATTTTAATATTGTTATTTGTGCAAGAACAGAAATGCTTCAGCTTTTTCATTACTAGAACCTAAAGAGAATATTATATAGTATTAATTTGTATATACCATGTGTTAGAAGTTGAGGTA
This sequence comes from Gigantopelta aegis, assembly GCF_016097555.1. Classification (NCBI taxonomy): domain Eukaryota; kingdom Metazoa; phylum Mollusca; class Gastropoda; order Neomphalida; family Peltospiridae; genus Gigantopelta; species Gigantopelta aegis. The sequence continues at coordinate 43,620 of NW_024533404.1, read as the reverse complement.
AATAATTCAGATATCGTGATCTGATCTAAGATCTCAAATTGTATCTAGAGAGGATAGTCATTCAATGATAATAGTTTGGTGACATACTTGAGATCGGACTAATTTGAGTTGAGCACAAAACAGATAGAGAGTGAAGATGATGTTTTTGACAATGTGTAATACAATCAATGAGAATATTAACAGCTAAATCATTCCTTCCTTCAGCATAGAAAATATCACTTTGTAACAGACGTACTCTAATAATAATTAGTATAATTATAGTAGGATATAATGAACTAGAACTTTGTCTCCAATGTCCATATCTCAATACTGGATGATTTAGTACTACAATAATATATTATATATTGTAGTACAAGTACTACAATATACCTTAATATCTTTAATAGTGTATTACAAACTGATGTTGCTGACTTATAAAGTGTTTGAGTGTACAAAACAGCTTAGCTGACCTAATAATAATACATTATTAAAACTAAATATGTTTGAGGGAAACCCCTGACCAATAGTCTGCTAACAAGCTATCAAAAACTTTCTTATTTTGTCAATATTTTCTTGGACTATCAACCAATTTGATTCATACAATGCTTTCTCTGCTGTCAAATTTGCTAGTAAAATTTTCAAACACACTAAAATGTCAAATATTTGGTTAATTAAGACATTATTATTATCAAACTTACATCATCACAGTTATAACATTAGATTTGTTAAAATGTTCCAGATGATGTAATGAACATGCACTAATTTTATAGCCATCTCTAATTTGCCCTAAAGAATCATTATGAAGGGGTAGTGGTTACAAGCTAGTAGCCACACCTCTTCACTTAATGATCTCGCTAGTAATTGAATTGCTTTAGCTAAATCACTGATATGATGAGGGGGTGTGGTCTCGATCATGTGACATCATGTAAACACAATAACTGTAATGGTATAATGAGACAAAGAACTACAGGAACATTAAATGAAGTGAAATAAACATTACCTAAATTATATTGTTTAAACAATAGATTCCAGTAATAGCACAGTGCTATGAATTGCTTTCTATTACGTTGTTCATCATACGAGTTAAACACGTCAAACTGGCTTGACAAGATAGCTGTTAATACACTATATAATATAGTTATAAGTGTGTAATATATTATGTTAAAAAACTAACTGTTTAGGATCAGCATTTAAAGTCAAATCAAGTCTAGCTAACTGAATTTTTCCAGTAGAAAACTAATAACTACAGGTTAAATTAACAGGGGCATACTCATTAATTAATTGCTATGACTAACTGGTTGATTTGTTCTTTAGCATTTGTATAAATTGATTAACTAAAGATCTACTATTTGTGGAACAAGATGGTTGAAGATGTTGAAGCAGAGCCCTAAAAATTAATAAATTATGTCATAATGATGTCATTGCTTACAAGAGAATGTTCTAAAACGAGACTATTTTCACTTAATTGAGCCAATCGAATTGCTTTCTTTTAGCGCAAACTCACTCTCCTCGCTATTTAAGAGCCATGAAGGTCATGTGACATACATATGACTTACATGTGGATTAAATTGAGTCATTAACATTGCTAAGGTGAAGGGCCTTCAATTTCAACAGCCACACACCTCCAGACTTTGACATCATAACGTATGAAGTGCTGTAGTAATATCTTTAGAACGTTTAGCTGCTGATAAACTGCTTTTTACCTCGATTCTATGACTTTGATAAATGGATCAATAGCTATGAAAATGGACTCACTTTTCTAATATTAAGTGATATTGTTGAATTTATCAGCTCCTATCATATAATGTTTCAATTGTCTATGAAATAACACTACTTGAGAAAAAATGTTAATATCTCATATTCTTGAAGACAATGTTTTATAGTGTACCTAAATGGGAAGCCCCTTAATTATTATTTTTAATTACGAAGAGAAAAACATACAAATATCCCATTGTCACTATCAATTATGGGTGTGGTTGACTCAGTCTCTGCTCTTCTTTTCGGAGCTTCAATGAGAGTTTTAACTTGTTTAAAATAATTTCATAAATTCTAGGACACAGTTAGCTAGAGTATGTAAACTACACAGATATTAATATGTATACTATATTATATATTGTATACTTGTTGATATATAGTTTCACGTTTCTTCTTTTCCCATTACATTCTCAACCTGGAGATCAGTGTTTGGAGAGTAAACTCCTGTAATTATAGCAATAAAATTAATACAAATTTAGTATGTTCTGTTAGTATGTAAGTCACGTGATGTATTACCTGTTGTGTTTGTCGAAGGTTAATTGAAGGCATTCTAAAATGAGTACAATAGAAGGTGTTTGCGTTAGAGCAGTTTGCCCTTGAGAACCCATGATAATTAGAACCAGGAGAGGGATAGTTTGGGCTGGGAGATAGCTGTGTTCGCTGCTCTCTGCAGGAAATGGTCTTTCCAGGTTCATAATACAGCACGTGTAATATACGGAATATTGATATTTTTTGTACTATTGCATTTCTATAGAAATTTCAGAACGTTTCCGTTTACGTCCGTAAATCTTGCCACTCCTTTTCTTGTTTGCCTTCGTATTATCTCAGTATTTTTGTATTGAAGGTAGAAAGATGGATTCTCAAATTTCCAGCCTATGACTGTAGTCCAGGATACTGAGTAAGTTTGAGATCAAGACTTTTAGACATGAAAGTCTCATAGTATTATCTACAACAATTAGTAATTGATTTCTCTCTTTTAGCCCTGCTACTACAGTAACTATTCACACAGAAACCTAGCCCAGATGTCATCGTTGACGGCTCCACGGGAGGACAAGGATAATCTAATGATGGTTACTAGCAGCTACTAATTCTATTCAAGTAATGACGTTTCTTGACTGGTACTTTTAAATGCTAACTTTATTTTAGATCACTGCTAATCAGATCACCGATGGGGTGGAGGACCAGACACACATGATCAAGTCATTGGTGTACAAGCTGGTGAACTGGTTCAGTAAAATACGTGGAGCCCGTTTTCATAATAATGGGAAATCTATTATTGGTAAACATTGAAGTCTATATGATAGTTATAATATAATGTGGTATAGGTTATGTAGACACATCAAATGAATTACAGACTATTCTTCAAGAGTATCAAACTATTACTGGTACATCATTCCCTGCTATACAACAACTCAATTTAACAACAAAAAGCATCAGAAGAAGAATATTTACAGCAAGATTTTTGACTCCTAGTGGCTCGCCCTCGTCTTTTCTGGCAGATGCATGCTGGAGAACCCGTCATTCATTTGATGGCGTAACCTTTATTACAGTAGGACATTGTACTGATGTACCATGTGTATAGCTGGTAAAAAAAAATCTACTACACAACTATAGTAGCAACTGGTGATGTCCTTCCAACTAAAGTACACACTCATGGTTGTTACAGCTAAAATTTTCTATTCGACGTATCTTACGTTATCCCTCTAGTCGTTTACCTGACACTGGAATACAAGGTATTACTGTAATGAGACGACTTCGTAAGCAAGTACTTGAAGTTCTTACAGCAAAGATATGTGCTGGTTAGCTAAAACCAAAACCCAATGAGCGATATTTTTCTCTTTGCAACACCTCTGGCTCATGATATCCACATAGTACCTGAAGTTGAAGATCCTCCCAGTTTAATTGAGCCAGTACATGATGAAATCTTAAATCAAATCACCCAAAGTATAAACCAGTGTTAGTCATATCCATGATACATTAGGAAGTATGTGAAAAAAAACATAGGGGGGAAAACCCTGGTATTAACATTGATGACCCTACATTTAATCCATCACGATATGATTTATCTCGTTATATATACTGTTATACAAGTCTGGACGAGCTATTGATCAAGGGACTGTCCTTTTCGTGAACGATATAGTATTTTAAATGAAGTCGAAGACGAAAGGCCGTTGTCTTTTCCTTCAACAAAAACCATCACCAATGAAGAACACATTATCAACAATGTATAACATCATGGTTCCTGAAAGTGGTGACATACACAATTAGAATTACCACACCCCATATTGGAGCTGAAGAAACCAAATCTACAATGAACACCCATCACTTTAACAACTAAAACACCCACGCCCACTTCCCAGCGTAATCTAAAACGAGCAGGATCTTCCCGTCCACTTTGTTAGCCATAACCTAAAAGTAATGTTTTTACATCCAATAACTCAGAAAGTAAGTCTTTTAGATCCTTAATTATTTTTATAGAACATCTTTAGTTACAATCACTTGATATAACATCAATACAACAAGCACAAGAAGAGGTTTCAGAGTATGTTAACAATCTTGGAGAATCAGATGTATGCCTGTCGTGATCTCAATGCTCTACAAAAGCTTAGACGTCAGCTAACAACTTTGTGTACAGATTTTCTGTCCATTTGGCTGACCAAAAGAGACATCTTGTTGCATCATCTCAATCAGAGACAATAAAAGAGTACATTTAGAAACATTAACACATTGTATGATACAAGGGGTAAAATAAAAGTAATTTATTGACTAGAGAGGGCCCCATATGTAGCATGAGTTCTTGGGACTGCTACAATAAGAATGTAAAAGCTTTCTATTTTCATTAATAGCAGGTTGTTGTAACCGTTTTGACCTCTTTCTCCATTTGTTGTAACATGTTTATACAGTGATGTTTTAGGAAAAGGGTCACGTCCTCTGGCTAGTAATGCTTGAACTATAATACTAGCCACAAGAAGTACGAACCAACCACATGATAATAAAATATCTAAAAAATATAATCAGTTCATGGATTGTCATGTGATACTTACCATTAAGTTGGAATGGGTTAGACTTCAATCTGTTGCTAGGTAAACCACTTACAGAAAACAACTTTTACAACTCTCAATAACAATTTCATTAAGTGAAGTAAATACAAAGTTTCCTATTGCATATACTCAAGATAACTTCCTATTAACGAGGAAGCAAATATATATCATAGCTCGTGGAAAAATCACTCCAGGTATAAGTGTTAAATACAACAAGGCAAGCCATGAAAGTCCATACACATAACTGATCTTCAATATAGTGAACATCCCTGTATCGTAGAATATAATAAGGAGGTGTGGTACATATGAAATTGTGACTAACCAAATGGTGAATACATTAAAAATGGGCTGCAATAAGGAATCCTGGACTCCAGAAAAACATTAAAATAAAAGGTAGATACCATCTGTTAAGAACCATATCAAAAAATAATACAAATGATATGACAATGCTTGACGATTTATAGCTAATGAAACTGTATATAATAGAAAGAGTCACATGACAGTCATGTGACCAAATGGACTTACCTGTTATGTGTTGGGGTATAAATGCCTGAGAAGATTATATAAGTTATAAGTAATATAATAATCCATGAAAATATATAGTACTTCTATGTGAAATAGTCGGTGAGCAATAAACACATGAATAATCAAATCCAGTCCAAGTAAAGGTGACACAATGATATTAATAACAGGTCTAGATCATCTGACACTTAGCTTCTCTACAAGGCAAACTCACAAGCAGATGTCACAGCAGGAACATAAGTTGAAGTTCTGCCATTTATAGACTAGTAGCTAACACTGCATAAATTACACCATCACCATAAAATGAGTCAACTGTGACTGATTTAATGCCACTGAATCCTTTTTAAATGAGGAAGACCTGTTAATAAGAAGGATAAGATATAATATTACATACTAAGATACACCCCACTCAAGATTAGGTTAATGATATGTTCACAGTGCAATCAAATAAAGTATTATACTCTAATCTCTGATATTTAGTAATGTCGATTATACAACTATATTGTAACTGACGGTATGCTCAATATCTCCACTGCCCATGCATGGGGCAGAGTTCATTAATGAAAAATAAATAAGGATTTTATCTCCTCATTTTACGACCTAGTAGTAGCTAACTAAGTTACATGCTTGAAATACATTGTTGTTGTGTACATGGAAATATGTTAACTGGAGATTTGATCAACATGAGAGCAGAGGACTAGTGTCAACCACCAGGTATAGGAGTATAAATAGAACAGAGCTATAAATAGAAACATTTGTGATAATGTAATAGAACATTTTATAGTAACATCATTAAAATGACCCTTTATTTTGATACTGATGTAACAGTGCTAATATCAATAATGTTCAACTGTATCATTATTGATATGAGATACAATAGCATAAAAGTAAAATTGGAACCATACTATCACTTATTTCTTGCAATAGTCCGAATCCTTCCTTTAATGGTATCATCAACTATAAAAGTAGGTGACATTTGATAAGTGATATGGTGATGGGAGAGTGGAGCTGGAAAATACCACAGTTAACTCAGCATGAGCATTTAATAAGGAAGGATATATGTGTGTGGTTCCACAGTAATGTCTAGTTCTTTAAATCTCCCACTGTCATAGTATAGTCTAAAAAACATAAAATATTTAACAGCTCAACATTTTAATCAACTAATACTAGTAACAGATATAGTAGTAAAAGATGAATGGACATATCACCCAAGCCATATTACTGATGACAGATTCATCACAAGATCAACATAGGGAGCATGGGCGTTTACCGTTCATGGGCGTGGTCTAATAATTTAACCCCGTTAGTACTCTCTATTTTCAAGGAGTCTTTTTAGGTAAGTTGAAGGAGCTATATGTAGCGTAACCCAGTCCTCAAAAGCGGACGCGGTATAGTCACAACATGTTGCTAGTGCTGGACCAGGGCTTGTCGCTTGGAAAGTTATAAATGGAATTAATACAGTCAACAAAAACAGTTTTAACGAATGTGGGTGGAGTTTATGTCATTAATTTCCCCATTTTAGGAAGTTGTGATTTTAATTTACCAGCAAAATCCTGAAATTGAGAAGATACCAAAGAAAAAACGTGAAGTATTTTTTTCTTTTTGAAATGTTTTAAAACGAGGCGGCCAAGACCACTTACAGTCTCCGACATCCTAAAATCCGTACAATTGATAATCCATGAAGAATCAAGGTTACATCTACTATATGTAGGATATAAATATGTTGGATTTTACGAAGTTATTTATTTAGTATTGTAATGCATTCACGAACATTGTCTTTGCAAGTGTTGGGATAAGTTTTGGTTATTATGAAAACTACCACACCTTCTGCCCTCGTAATTAAGGTAAAAGAAATATAATATAAATATGCACATTTGGGGATTATAGTATGTCAAGACCTCTATTGTATAGTGTACGTTGTTAAGTGTGGTTTATTTTTATGTTATTGCTGAACTGAGCCATGTTCACAAAATGTGTAATTTGGGGTCAGTTTTAAAAAAATCTATGGGTCATGTATTTTGCATGTTAACTATTGAGCGAGTAATTGTGAAGGTGGCATCATCTTCCACCAGTGAACTTGTAAAGGAAGTTTATAATATGGTCGTGGCGATATTGTGGGGGAGGATACACTCACGTTTACACGAATAAAACGCCAATGGGACAAAACGTTATGGCGACTTCCAGTAAAGTTATAATATAGTCGATTTTGGACGAAGTGCGTAGTAGATTTTACTGAGCTCCGATCTGCAAGGTTATGCTGTCCTGTTTGCGATAAAGTCTGTAGCGAACCGCACAAGACGTCTTGTTGTGTACGACAATTGCAGGTAAAGTCGCGCAAGACGACAGGAAGGTCCTTGTACCAGTGCAGCGAAGATCGTGGGGAAAGTACTACGGGAGAATCCTCTCAACGTAATGTTAACGATTGTATGTTCGTGTTTGCACGTTACTGACGGATGTCTTGGTTCGGTAGGTTAGAAAACACTACCTTCGCCATATTGTCAAAGACAATAAGTCTGGATGCTATTATTTAAAGCTATCTGTCTCATATTGTGGAGATAAATATGCAGGAACGTACTGCAGACAGCATGCTAAAAATCGTTGTTTAAAACGACAATATACCTGTTGAATATGTAGCGAAAACCAGGAATATTGAGGATGTTCAACGTGATCATTGCCCAACGTGTCCTGGTTATCCTCTCCCTTGGCCCAATAAGTGTCCAAGAAAGGACGTACTCGCTCTCAGTTGGAAAGGAAACCATGTGAAAAAATAAATGTCAGTATCAAGAAGAAAACGTGTCATGTTGCTGTGAGCTTTGCTGGTTGTCCAGACAAAACTTCAAAGTAAAAATATTCCAGCTCATTTGGAGGGAAAACCATGGCTAGTCACACCTAATGAGCGATTGCTGCATTGTTGACTTTAAGAAAGAAGTTGAGAGACCAAAATTGAAAGCGCCTACCATCTGAAGTGGTACCTAAAAAGGTTGGAATGATTGAAGAATTTTGCAATCAAAAGATCAGGAAATACGACAACTAATTTAACAAGTGTCAAACAACTTCGACGCGAGACACGGGAAGACCCAAGATGAGAAATACACATGCTTTACGCGAGGAAAATCGACGTTCTAGCGACCTTCGGAACAACGTTTGTCTTCTCATGGGAATCATATAAAACCACACCCTATACTCGAGATATTAGCCGTCTTCGTCTAATATAACCTTAATCCGTCTTACTTATCAACGTTCACCATAACCACATTTGAACAGTTAGCAGTCTGGGAAATGGTGGTTACAGTCGACCTTTCTACTATCAAGTGTTGGTTAGTTAAATTGGGAATGTTGTATTTTGTAATGGAGTATTAGATGGTAAAGTCTCTTCTTTGTCTGTATTCTTGTATAGTGTTCGAGGTGAGTTATGACGATGAATTGGGACTGGTCTTGTCTTGGTAATGTAACTGTCCATTACTAAAACCAACGAGGCGACGTCAACATTATCAAAAGGGTATACGTTTAACAGAAGACATCCTCATGGTGTTTGAATAGGGTAGGTGATAAAGAAATGGCTAAGGAAGGCAATGGTCAACTCGAGTTGATTCGTCATGTGGAGTTGAGTTATTACCCTGATTAAAGATACTGAATTGTGGTCGGTGATGTCATAAAAATTAGTGTATTCTCTGTACGTTTAAAAGGGATCCAAAACCTCGTCCCCCTGCATAGGGGTAGTATTAAACACTGGAAAACAGTACTCGTCACATACCAGTTTTGGGGCGTGTTAGCTCTGGGACTAGCAGAAGTACATTGTAGCAGCTCACCCAATAGCAGTGATTCTGCGACGCGGCTCACACTCAAAAATAGTCGGAAGAGCCTACTTTTAGCCTGCATCGAATGGAACAAGTCTGCTTTGACTAGGGTCTGAGCACTAATTAAAAACAGTTTGTCACCATTGATGATGTGAACATGGGGACGTACCCTGATTAACAACTACAGAAATTAATAGTAATATCGGGTTTATGGGTGTGATTACATACTGGTCATATGTTATGTGAGTAGTTCTGATTAAACATCACCTTAAACTACACCTAATGATTATAGTAGAGGAGTTACTAATGTTATTATTGTATTAAGGGAAATATCAGTACATCGACGGTAGCGGGAACATTATGGATTGTTACAAATTGCCGATGCTTCTTAATTCTTGCATAATGATGTTAAAATGATGCATGGTAAACCTCATGTTAAACAACCTCCTGATTAGGCTCATGGCGATTGGAAGATGGCCGGGATTCAAACCTGTGCTAGTTTCGTCCTATAAACCACGCTCAGTGGTAGGTTTCAATTAACCTCTCAGTGCATTGAAGTTATTTGTTTTCATGCAAAGGACATTATGTTTCTGAATATTGTTGTTTTGGTTACCTTAGACAACTTAACTTTTAGGGAATGGAACACAGAAAGGGCTCTACAACAAATCCATTTATTAGATATTTGGGACCTGAAGACAGATTATATGAGTCGTGTCCACTCAAAGTGCTCTTTTCTATGGTATTGTAGTTTTGCTTTTGATATAATGGAGGGAAAACCTCGATTTGACTGTTACAATAACACGTTAACATTCAAACACAATATTGAGCAGGTAATGAAACTGAATTGATGTCTGGAAGGGTAACTTGTTTGCTTTGTGGACATATGATACTGAGGCAGGGACTTACATTGTCCTTGTAAATTATAAATGAACTTATGATCCTTTTTAGATTAAGTCGGGATTCAGAGGTCTGCACGAGGTTGACACACCTATCAATTACGTCCACTGGGTAGAAATTATTAATATTGAGCCCTTCAGTTCGTCCTGATGCCTACAATATAACAAAAGTGGAATGTTTATGGTGGTTTATTTGATTAAATACGATAAATATTATTAAGGCACCCTTCGTGAGTTGCTTGGCCTTAGTAAGTGGTTTCGTTTATGATGCTTCTGTTCAAAAAAGTGACATGGAAAAAGGCACAATGTTTTAGAATAATTAGCAGACGAATATACCACGTTCCTAAGGTAATAAAGTTATCTCTTATTATTAAATCTTTAATATCTATCAGAGAGTTTGGACACATAAGTTATACTGCATGCATTATTCCAAGAGTTTGTAATCAGAAAAGGATACCATGTTTTTCTACCATTGTCCTGTGAAATAGTGAAGACTGCAAAATGAAGGAAGATCAACACGCTCCATATTGCCAGGTTTTAATCCAGCAATTTGGATCTATAAACCAATAAAGGTATTATATTTACAATAGGTTTGCCACACGTACTACCCTCCCACTGTAGATAACAATAAGATTTCTTCAAAAAAATGGATTTGATTTCAAGATGAGACTGGACCGAACAAAGGGGGACAAGGACCACTATATTACCAATGATATTAGGAGTATATGGTCTGATAACAGCCAAGTAAAGATAAAGTATTACTATTACTAATTAAAGAGTAAATTATAACTTAATATATTAGGAGCTCTGTGTGAGTATGTTTTTAACCTACATTTGCTGATATGATAGAGTACTCGTCAAGGAAACCTCTTATTATACCACGATAACGACCTCTATGTTAATACAAAACATGTAGTTCGTAAGTATGTGTATCAGTGATTCCATTTTTTATTACTATTGTAATCGCTCAGTATTAAATGCCTTTAGGCTGTTGGCAAAGGGGACATTGATAAGGATATATAATGGAGAATATATTACAACATATCTTAAGATATCGTAAAGGGAACCTGGAGGTTTAATGGGAATATTAGGTGGGTATGGCGCACCTGTTGTATTCAATTATCATGTGGGTGTACAGGAGATATCATATACACAATGACATTCAAGGATTAGGAGTGTCGAGAGCACAGTATATCGCTAAGTAAAAGCTACCAATTTGATACCATGTTCAATCGGACTAGGGAACTCAATGACACTAAGGTTACCAGCTGATGTAATTTGTATTATATAGTATTTGGTATGGATTTCTAGTCAATTCAATTTATGATGGGTCATTAAAGAAATGAAAAAAAAAGATTAGAAAATGCATCAAAGGGACAATTGGATCAAATGTAGAAATGGAGAGAGGCAACGAAGTAAGTGTGTCTTCCAAAGATGACTTTAAATCTCTCTCTCAGATCACTCTGAGAATTGCTCGAGAAGTAGATGAAAATAAAGCCCAGAGGACACTGCTAAAGCAATAGAAGTTTTTGGAGGAGGAGGAGGAGATACTGCGGTCATTGTGTTAAATAGGAATTCAGCTACCACCCAAATCACACCATTATATGAAAGGTATATCATCCAATTTATTATTAGTGTCATTGTTATATAAATAGAATGATGACATCTTCTCTGGTCTGGGCTTGAACACTGGAACCATTCCACCCCACCACTCATAATAAGGACCACACCATGGTACAAGTATCACAGTTATGAAAATGAAAATTTCAGGAGCGCAAAGATAACAGCCCACACCCTCATCATTTGTGTGATACATGGTGGACTCCAACATATAGTCCTACTACATCTACAGCGGTCTGTTCAGTGGTATGAACAGACCCAATCCACATCTGAGATACTGCTAAGACTCGTTTGGTTCACAAAATGATTGGGCTCTGGTTTAGTGGGAATTAAATACACATAACTATCGCGACAAAAACCCAACTAATATGGGTTTGGGCATCCAATATTCACAGCTCATGGTATGGAATGGAAATATGCAAACCAATAAGATCATTGGTACACCCAGTATGGGAAGGGAATTTATACACCCTCAGACTCATTCTGTTCCTTAACTGGATGGTCTTCTGACATTCAGCACGACAATGCAGCTCATTTGGGTACTCCAATATGGGAATGGAAACTTACAACTCAGACTCCTTCTAGTTCCTTAATGGTGGTCTTTGAATCAGTAAGACAATGCAGCGCATTCTGGTACCCAATAGTGGGAATGGAAATGTATCAACCTCAGACTCATTGTGCTTTAAACATGGGACTAGTATGGGGTTATGCAGACTACTTCAACCACAGAAAACTACAAACCTCTCAAACCATGGGAGGTCTTTTAGAAACCAACCCAACCTTCACTCTAATAACATGGGAATGGGATTTTTGCAGCAAACCTCAAAAGTCAATCCATTGGTGAGTAGGAATAGGGATAATGCAACCTTCTGGTCACCAACATGGGAATGGGATAATGAACTCAGCAAAATGATGGGGAAGGTGGTAATCAGGGCCTGCTTGGTCCAAACCCTTTTTGCCTGACTTACTAGTTTGTTGTAATTTAAACTTTATAATTTCTTTAACATATGTGTTTTAGTTGCAATGGACTATCTGACAAAATTAACACTATTTATTGAGTACCTTTGATCTATCAAGTGGGGTACGTAAATCATCAAGTTTACAGTGAAGTTTTACTGGTGAAGGAGGGAGGAGCTTTAAGTTTGATCATGGTGGGCCTTCCTCAGTGATTTGAGTGGCAAATATTTAAGCCATGGAGAGGATCATAGCATATATTTTAAGTGAAACATTATTTAAACTCAACTGTAATGTTTACTTTGTTTTCATCAGATGATACTTCTTTCAGGACTGGTTCTGATTTTGAAATCTGGGACTGAGAAATAGGTTGGTCCCACTGTGTAAGGTTAGAAACAATAGAGGAAATATTATCAATTAATATGAACTATTATCTATGGATTGACATTAGTCACCACTTGAGATGCTCTAGTTCTCACATTTTCAAGACCTTTTCTTATCTTTTCAAAAATGTTCTACATTCACCAAAAATAAAATTATCATAACTTAATAACATACTTTAAAACTATTTACCAGGACTCGCCCGTCTGTGGCAATGTTACTCGTTCTCCATTGTGTGGAACTTTGTCCAAATTTCTCGCAATATAGGCTGAAAAAAAGGAGATGTGGAACCTAAAACATGCTTTGACATCAATTTCAGGATGAGCCTTCTCTGGAAATCATAAAGCTCTCAAATCCCTTTATAAGAAAACATTAGTGCTATACATAATTATATCAGTAATAAAACCTGTTTTTAGTTGTTTGAATGGATTTTTAATGGTCTACTCCAATATAGTAGTGAAATGAGAAGCACATCAGCAGGTAATGTACCTTTTTCCAATGGATTATTAACCTTTGGTAAATTGATATTTTATCTAACACGTTAAGGGTTACTTTGTTATGGGTGTGGCAATGATGGTGCAGCGCCTTCTATAGATTTTCTTTCATTTCAGTTATTTCCGAAATACTCGTTTTTTCACTGTTTATGTAAATATGTAAAACAGGATGATGAAGTCTTGGTACCCTCTTATTAATGAGAGGTGGTCCAGTACCTATAAGAGAGATAACATGATATACAATTGAGTAGTTCTGTACCTCAGATTTCATAATGTTAGCTAAATGATAAAGGATGTCTTACAGTGCGATATGGTTTTCTATAGGTGAGGGGGTGGGATTAGGGAAGCTGTCAGCCAAAGAATACATCTAAATCTCTCAATAAAAATGATCCAACATTGAGGCAGGTAGAACATCTTGAAGTTTCGTGTTACTACTCCACAAACACTAAATACCATTGTATAAAGATATAGCTATAATTGTGACATACTTTCATTGCAATATCTGACAGCTTTGTGTGGTCCGTCTGGACCTATGTGTCTCAACATCACTTGTAAATAATGACCTATCATATAAAATGAACAAGATGAGAAGAAATGAACAGTTCTTACCCAAAAATGGGCATTTCTGTCAGTATTTCTACAACGTGCCCCATTAAGCACATTATTGAAACACGATTTTAATTGAGCTATATTTTCAAGACAAGTAATAGATCATCAAGTAAGTACCAAAAAATATCTCTTTGCCAATTCTTACACAGGTCTTTGTTTACTGTCTTAGCCAGAGATTACTTCAAGAAAATACTTGTGTTAGAAACTCCAGCTAATGGTTCTACTCATTTCCAATACTCTTTTGATAATCCTTTGGTGACGTAAGCCATACTGAGCATGAGTTGTAAAAATTGATACGTTTCTGCATCCAAATAGCTATTAAACAATTGATCATATGTGTAGCAAGTATAGATGGTTGCTCAGAACTAGTAGCAAAGACTTCTATTTGAGCTAATGCCTGTAGAAGCTGACATTTCAATATTGAATTAGTTATTTGTGATATAATATAACTAATGCAGAAGATGTAGTTGCCATACGAGCTGGTTGATTATTGATAAGGCTTTGCGAGGATACCTACTAAATCTTAGAAGGATAATGCCAATGATGATATATATTATATTAGATGTTACTTTTGAAGTGGTATCAGTAAGCATTTTAATATCTCCTTCCAATCCTGATAAATCAGGACGTGAGACACGAGGTTCGTATAAATGACTTCGAGGTCGAGGATGAGTACTTCTTCATGTCAAGAGAAATGGACAGTAAACTAGGAAGGGAAGAACCCTTTGGGAGAGGTTGTCTTGGCAACAAGTAACAGGAGAGGTGGTTGTTTTCAACAATTTCCTCACTACATTAATAGCGCTATATATTTCACGAAGATAGTTAATATACTGATTTCTTTTTCTGTGTAGGAGGAAGAGGAGAGATGGTGATTTAGACTTAGCTAGTTTTTGTGTGTTGTTGATGAGGTTGGACAACTTTCCAGATCTCTTTATAGTTTTCCAACAAGTGACATCTTTTCTGAGAGCCTACAACACAAAACAGCACAAGATACCATTATGAATAATTAATAATTAAAAATTTACTTGATATGTAACTTATATAACTCCTTCTCCAAACATTACCATATACAACCACCATAGCATATTAAAGCTGCAGATCGTACAGCATGGTCGCTCTATCAGTAATCTGAGCAAGCTATAATGGTAATGTCTTTTGAGGATTTGGCTGACAATTATCATGCATTATTCTGAATTAATTTCACCCAATAATTCCAGACATTCTAAACATCAAGATATTATGTTGAGATCAAGATACTATATGACAATGTGAATCAAGTGACATTACCAGTTCTTTGACGAGCATTTTGGAAGCTTCAAGTCCATCCATAATATATGTAAACAATTTACCAGGTGGATAAAAATTACAAAATATCTCTAAAAAGATTTCGCCTAGCAGCTTTCCTAACAGGATCTTTAGGATCACCAACCTAATATTTACAATATCTAAATTATTAAACTATTGAACAGAGTGGACTTACTGAATAATACAAGATAAGGCAAAGAATGCAACCAGCTTTCTATTCACTCATTCGATAACCTGCTGTTGTTAGTACATGAAATAGAGTATGTAAGAATTCTAAACATTTCATATTAAATTGTGTTTAGCTATCAAAGAATCTCAATTAACCGCAAACGTATAAGAGATCATAACATCCAATAGCAGCATCAACATATTTATAATAGCTTCAGTTAATGTTGCTACAGCTGCTAATTGTTGCTTGAAGTCCTCATGGAATAATTTTCTTTATGTATGGAAAGACTAACACAAGATAAAACTGATCTTTTAATTGATCAATAATGTCTGGACGGAGAGGTAATTGAAAATTCCATTTAAAATCTACAGAAATTATAGAGTATAGTAAAGACAGTCACATGACTACTTTTAATTTTCTTCATCTTTCATACGTTGTTCTTTCCATGAGGTATTAATGTCAATACTGAACTTCATCTTCCTTCATCAGCATCCTGCCTCAGTGGTTTTAGGACGAGACTTAGCAGCAGATACCTTTAACAGAAGCTGAACTTTTCTTTGCTGAAGCTTTTGGGGGGTGGTCTTCTCTTCATGGGTGCTGAGGTTTTGTTGGGTTACAGCTGATACTGATGGGACGAGATGTTTACCAAGTAAAGCTTTTAACAGTTTGTTAGTAGGCAGGCTATAGACCAAAGAAAAATAACAGTACTTATCACTTTGTTTTAGTGCTACCTTTAATTTTCCAGTATGTTTTAACATGACATCATAACCAACAGGCACCATTAAGGTAAAGTAAACAAACTTGAGCTTTCTTTCTAACATCAGCACTTTGCGATCTTCCAAACATGTCAAAGAATAGTGGTAACTAATGATTTTACCTCTGATGGGAGTTTTTTTTACAATATCTGGTAACTTTTCTTCAAACCAACCTAACAAATGAATAGAAATAATGAACACTTGAACCAACTAAATAATTATTTGTAATACAAATATTAGTTTTTACCTCAATTGTCAAGTTAGGTTTTCATTTGCTAGTGCTGGTGCTAATAGATCTTGCTCAACCAGTGAAGGAGGAAATTTCACTTCAGCTACCACAGCCATTAAAACAATCTTCCGCATTTGCGGACTTGAGGCTATGAACCGTTAAACTAATATAATAAATAATAGTTTCTTACTTTACGTCAGCAAGAGTATCCAAACTGATGGGTATTAAACACTTTGTTAAATTTTAGAACATGAAGATCCCTTGCCTGCGCCTTAAACTTGCTAATAAGTTCAATGTTGTAATCACCTATGGGGTTGTGGTCAAATTGCATTTCCGTATGTAGGGGTAAACTCACTAGATTTTTTATTGCGTCTCCTAATCGAGCTTTCCAAAGCTCCAGGCAATCTCCAAGCTAGGATGATAATTTAGCTGAGTAACAATATCGTGAACTTTTTGTAATCTTTCCTCGTATCTTCCAATTTTATATATATCAATTCTTTAATTATTTCTGGTTTAATTTGAGCACTCCTGTCAACTTTAGGCATAAGATCAGCCAATGTATCGAGCGGCTCCACCCACCCACTAGCCTCACTCTTCCTCCTCCTTCCTCAGCCTCTTCTCTCCGATCGAACATTAGTCCCCCTTGTGGAGGGGTGGAGTCTCATCACCAGCATCTAACATGTAACAGTAATAAAATAATCACAAAAACCACACCAACCTTTTCAAGGCTGCATCAATCTGTTGTAGGTCAATGCATGCCTTTTGGTCAGGATGGGGTGGCGGGTCAAGAAGGGCATGTCGGTGGAAGTTGTAGCACCTAAATACATGTGATTGTTCAACAAATTAATACAGGCTGTTCTATACAGCAGAGGATTTAGTTGCTGCAAAAGCCTTCGTTTATGTATCCCATATGAGTTACATTAAATACTACATATGGAATAGCACAGGACTGTCCCATTACACGTTTTAACAAAACACAAAAAAATTGCAACTTCCAGAAATCCAAATTCTTTTTTGTCCCCTTGACTCAACCAATCTTAATGCTTCCAGATTGAACTTTAGGGACATTTTGTGTTCAACAAAGCATTCTTCACACCTATTGTTCATGAAAGGGGAGTGGTTTAATTAGCCATTATGTACGTACTTGTAGACTGGTTATAATTAGAGTCTTTTCTCTGCCCAAGCATAATCCATCTCTCTGAACCTTTTTGACCTTTGACCTTGATATCAGCAAACTTATAACAAGTGCTGGACACTACAAAGCTGTTGTCTTTTTGCCAAATGTAGTCGACTTTTCAGCTAATACTGTCCTTATTGAAACTTGCCTTCATAACCTATGAAGTGGCAGTTTTAATAAATGTTTAGGTACATGGATGTCGGTTTACTTAAAGTTGCGATCCATCTAAATCCAGGCTTGGCGCGCCTTAACACTTTTCACAAACCAGCAAAGATGCATTTGATCTGGAGGTAATGACTCTACCAAATTCTTTAAATTGTGTCATCCAGCTAATCCTTCTCTTTCCAGCTGTTGAATGGCTAATGATCTAATAGTCCGAAGGTAGTACTCACTTGCTTCTCATAACTTCCTCAGCCTAGCAATAGATCATATATTATAAAGCATATTAATACTGACTGTAATGTTAGCTTCTGGGTACATCAGGAGGTTCATCTGTTTCCCTATGCTCCAGGTTTGCGCTTGCTTTTAGCAGTAGCCCACTCCTGCTCAGCTGTTTAGCTGGTGCAGGTTTTTTTCTCAGCAGCTGTTTCTTTCGAGGAGGTGGTTCTGCTGGTTTATCACCTCCTCCTTCACTACTTCAATCATCTCCACTAGCAGCAACTTCTTTTTTAGGTGGCTATCAAAATAAACTAGCATGTAGTTACCATGGTAACCAAGGAACCTTTTTTTGAACTTGACAAAAATGGTTTATTTTTCTTTTTTTGGAGGTGCACCTTCATCATCTTTGGTGGGGCAGGTTCAGGCTTAGCTTCAGGCTTAGCTTCAGGCATAGAACCAGGAGGGGAGCTTTGAGCTCCACTTTCTCTTTAAACTCGTTAATCTAGTTAGAAATCAAATTAAAGGAGGGTGGTCATACGTACCTTAGTCATTTTTGTTTTATCAACAGTTTCATGTAGGCAACCATTGGTCGATCTCCTAATAATTTAAGTATGGTTCCCAATACTTCACAGGCACTATCTCTAACTTGAGGCGTGGTATCATCAAGACGCTATGAACAAAGTCACATGATAATTGTGATTGTTATCACATACCTGCACCACAAGTGGGGACACATAGTTTCAGATAAGGTTTAGGAATCATAGCTGGTATACATTGACTATAAACAGCGAGCAAGAAACAGCAATTGTCTCTGCTTGACAGAGGGATTTTTTTTGGGTAAGTGCTTCAACTGTTTCATCTGGTTATAGCAGTTAAATTAGTCTTTATAAGATAATAAGAGTTAATGAGTAGGGATTAACTCACAGTTAAAATACAGAGTCAGCTGCTTCTGTAATGATGTTACCACATTGAGTTTTTTTCTTTTAAATTTTTCAAATATGACTGACAAACTAGAGCTTGCATAAGGACTAAATTTTTTACGTAATCCTTAGCTATATCCAGTAATAAACATTAGCAGCTAATACAATCACTAAAACATTACTGTCTTTACTAATAATCTAGAGAGAAATATAATTAGAGGGTGTGGTTTTTACAATAACACCTTCCTTCAATGTCTTGATCAGTCTCAAAATCTCCTTCTTCAATTTTTGGAGATTGAGCCAGTGGTAACAGAGCTTCTAAGGCTCCTTTCGTTCTTTCCATTTAACATCACCCTGCAATTAACATTTTAATTACATGTAATGATATTAATAACACATACAATTTTTATATAGAAATCCTTTGGCATTTGTTGTAAAATATTAAGCTTCTAATAAGTCAAAAGGATCAATAGCTTCAGGTTGTGGAGGAAGTACAGCTCCACCCACAGCTACATATCATATATTAGATTGGACTAAAACAAGATATTAATACCTTCTCCACCACCAGAAACTAGTGGGTGTGGCTTGAACTACGTGCTGTTGAGAACGTAACAGACGAGTGGTACAGCTGGATCACAGGTAATTAGCAAATTCTTCTTCAAGTTCCTTCATCTAACTAAGAAATCAAGCCACATCCACTAATCAAATTTGCTTACCCTGTACAGGTTTAATTTTCCCCCATCAATAGAAGATTTAAAGCTGCCCCACCCAACGAAATATTTCTATTGCTAATAATTTAGCCTATAAATCAATAGAGGATAATTAGTGGTATGTACTATACACTAACTTCACTACGAAACTGTTTTGTCAGTATGTTCAAACATTCCTGGGACAGCTTTTAACAAGACGTTCATGTTAATTACTCTAGCCCCAAATTCTCTATGAAACAAATGTAATAAAAGAGTAACAAGTGGGTGGAGTTACTGACTGTAGAGCTTGTCGTAATACTAAATAGATGAGCCACTATTTTAGGCTGTTTATTAGACAATCCTTTTGAGTATTTCTTCCTATAAAATATTTTAGGTCAAGAGAGAGAGAGAGAGAGATGAAATATTCTTACCAGTACAATATCTTGTTTCTCTGTTTCCACATACATCAGACATACAGCCACACCATATCTTTAGTTTTAGAACGAGCATGAGACATTTTGTTACTATACCAGCAACCACCTCAAGAACATATCCTACAAGATAAGGATTATCATAACCTTCCATAGAAATTGAATGACTTACTTCCCAGCGGCTGCTGCACATTCAACGAATGCAAAGTTGCCTCCATGGCTTTCTCTTGGGCCATTGCATTACTTTCAACAGGAAATTTACGTACCAAACCAACAAGGGACTGTATTCCGGACTGTTTTTCATCATCTATACGTTTAAATAGTTTAGTAGCTTCTCATATCCCATTAAACGAGCTTTCCATACCTAGAAAGAAGGTGTGGTCAAATACATAAGCTCAATAGGTCTTACTTTATGAGCTAACTTATCCTCGAGAGATAACTTGAAAAGTCTTCTTGTTGTTGTTCAGCCATTAACGTCTAATATAAAAGATATAGAGAATAATAAAGTGACTCAGCAACTCAGAAATGATGACATACGTTTCTGAAGACTTTTAAACTAAGAAATGTCAGAAGACCGGGAAACTGACTGACCAATCAAATTATACGACAAGTTAACCACGTGACCAAATTGGAGGTAAACATCAAAAATTTTTACAAAACCTGATAATTAAGAGAAAAATGGCAGGGTTAGAAGAAGAATGGAGGCAACTTTATTGCAAGAACCTCAACCAGGACCAGGATATGAGGCAGGAGGAAAACATTGATGAGGAGAAAGAGAGACCAGAGTCCTCTCTCGTTTAATTCAGTTTATACTTTATTAATGATGTACTGTTATGTTATAGTAGTCTATTGACAAAATTATTTCTACCAGCAACTTACACTCCACTTGTTAATCGTCATGATATACTAGAGAATAATACAGCACCAGTTAATAGTAAGTGTTTAATTTAATTGACTTCATTAATTGTTTCCATAGCAACGAGATTAATAATGACAATTAGCAAGAAGGGGGACTACTAATGCTATTGTTTTTGTTCAACATTCTTTGATGGCTCATATAAATTTAGCCACTTGTTGAAGTCACTCAATATTGAAGTTTATAAACGTGCTATATATGTACTGGGTACATGTATTACATTAGATGTATGCCCCCTGTTATAATAGCATTAATTAACACTTTTTTTAATTAGGTTATACATTGGCTATGGACTCCTATTAGTTATTATGTTGGCATTGTCCTGATAACTCCACCTTCCTTTTGGTATCCATGGCATAGTGCATGCTTTTTTTTGGATCTCAATAATATGTTCAATGTTTACCACAGACTACTTAGAATTAATGGGAATTAAACAGGTAATTAAATATTAATTGTGATAATGACATGTATTTATGTCACAATAGATATACTATTATTTTAAGGGACTAGAGGATCCATTATCTATGAAATCTGAAGAGCATAGAGAGCTATTCCAACACATGCGTCATCCAGTATTTCTGTCACCATTAATTATATTGTGGGCAGTGCATACAATGACATATGATCGCATTTTATTGGCTGTCATGATCCCCCTCTATTATTATGGGGAAGTGGTCTTGTTGGTGATGATGTTGTCTATGTTAATGATATGTATCGTCAAAAGAAACAACACTGTTACATTCAAAATCAGATTAAGGCAATCCACACAATATAAAATCAGTAGGTTAACTTTTTCTCTATCAAATTATTCTTTTTTTTAAAAGATATAATTCACACAATTAAAAAAATTTAGGTTAACATTTTTTTCAATTTTCTTAAAATTTCTCAATCAAAATTTTTTTTTCGATTATAACTCCACAGTATAAATGTTGAGTTGAATAATCTTTTTGTCTTTGAAAATATTTAAAGTTGGTTATTTAAATGGCTGGCCATACTATGTCCTGCACTAGTGCCAATTAATGGGGTACATATGATTCCAAAGTTTTGATAATTTGAGGTTTCAAGACATTGGTCCTGATTCCCAGTCCCACACATTCCATGTTCATTCCATCCCCAGGAGATAACCTGACCTGAGCCTGATAAAAACTATTATTGAATGAGTCAATTCCTCTTATTAACTCACTATTAATTGCAATATTATGTTCAGAGCCACAAGCTACCTACTACAACATACTAATTAATATCATAATTACTAGGGGCATTACCTGACATACTCCTTGCAGTTCAGGTAGCTCTATTGGTTGAGATTGATCTACACTATATCCAGTACCTACTGTCCATAATCACCACGCCCCCACACATAAACATGTCTGTGTACTATGGACATATAAAGACAATTATTAATGAATTCATAACTACGTTGTAATAGCAATTATGTGACTCCACCCACAGCATAATTCAGCCATTGATGGAACACCATTAATCAAAAGTGGTTGTTTTATTATTTTTTTATGATCTAATATACAGCACATTGTCCATGATCATTATAGCCCCAGCTATAAAGGTCACCATTACTGTTAATACAAACACTGAAATATGATCCTAATGATACTTTGACCACATGTTTTAATCCATTCACTAAAACAATAAAATAAATGACTTCATCATTACATAATCATGTGTACCTGTGTTGTGGCGGAGTACATGACTTAACACACCCACCCCCCAAGTCCTAATTGACCCTTCTTTCCATTACCCCATGTAAATACCTCACCTGTTTCTATGACAACAACATACTATTACCAATAATTATTATGGTACCTGTAATAGCAGCAGAATGTCTTAAACCAGCACTGATATCAGTAATAATAGCTCCATTAAATACCTACACTAATATTATAAATATGATATAATACTAACTAACATTATCAAGTTGTTGAGGGACTTCGTTAATATCTTGTAAATTATTAAAACCTAGCTGTCCATAAATGTTTGATCCCCAAGAAAGGACAATACCCTTGTCTAAAATGGATTAATAAATACACTAGATAAAGATTACTGACCAGTTAACGCTAACGTGTGACTCCACCCACAAGATATTTTGGTAATTTTATAAAGTAATGGTATTAGTTTTGGTAACAAAACTCTTTTCTTGATAGCCTAACTGACCATGTTTATTCCATCCACAACTATATAAATCACCATCTTCTACATAAAACAAACACGAATGTACATCATTGTTATTAATGTATTACCAGTCAGTAACATTGTATGAGCACCTCCTCCTGTAATTTGACGTAATTTACTTGTAACAAACTTTGGAGCTAATGTTGGGAGAGGTACATCATCTTCATGACCTAATGCTAACTGTCCCATAACTATTTGCACCTGTAGTAATTAAAATGTTGTAAAAAAGACTTAGTATATTTACCCAAGACATCAAAGTGTACTCAGGAGCACCAGCCATGAATAAGAACGCATGCGCAGAACAAACTTTTAAAATTGGGTAATAGCGCGAAACACACCCACCTTTTCGATCGAAAAGTGTTATCGATCAAAATCACTTCTTCCCCCGCGATATCACAATACTCGTCTTTTGTAACAGTATTATTGTATATAGCAGTTGTTACGAAAAAAACTAGTACGCTGTTTTCGAAGATAAGGTATGTAATGGAAATTTATTATTATTACCCGCGAAAATTATTGCAATTGCTCGTTTGTAGTCATGACATCAAATGTTATTTATCTGCGACGTCTAGTTGCTTGTCTAACTCGCATCTATTTCATCATTGTAGGTTACTATTGTAAGTTCCATGCTGCAGTATCTAACCCAGCTCCACCCAATCCTGTGGAGCAAATATCAAGTGTCATTGATGACAGTTTAACAGACATACGGTTGGTTGGGTAGTAGGATGCTCATTCTTTCCCATCTCTTGATCGAATGGAACAGCGACACAGAATGTTAAATAAATCTAAGGGACGGATTTGCAAAAAACTAAGTTATGGAAAGAAAGACAGTAAAGATGAAGTTGACAATATTCGTCCCTCCCTTTTCTTATGCAGCATTGATAGCTCTAGCTATCAATAGCCATCCTCAAAAACATGTTAACCTTAAATTCTATTTACCGATGGATTGAAGATAACTTCCCCTTTTTCAGAATGCCAGCTGCGAGGCATGGGAAGGTGAGTGCATGTTAACACTAATTATAACTTGTTATCTTTTTTCTGCAGAACTCTATTCGCCATAATCTGTCAATAAAAAGAATCTATTTCAAAAGTATATGTTGATCCTCCTCGGCGTGGTAGTGGTGCATTTTGGACCCTACTCACTGAGGGTGTTGAGGAAGTAGAGAGGTGCATGAAACTATTGACTACCCTCCGTCCACCCATTATTGATCCATCATCTATTTACTTAACTCAAGGGTCATCCTCCTCTCAAGTGATACGCAGTCGTGGTCAATTTATTCCAAGTTGTTCTGAAAGTTTCTTGTACTCAACAAGTAGAAGTCAAAACGGATTCTGATATAGAGGAAAATAAAGAAAATTCGTTTCACAAATATTGGTCTGGAAGAGGGTCATCCTTTGCAATTAGTTCATCCATTGGAACACAATTATACTTACCCTCGTGCATACCCTCCCTCCATCCAACCCTATAATCCATCTACAGAAAGTAAACCTTATTGCTGGACAGTTCGTGTACTTCATAATGATGCCACTAATAACAGCAGTCTCTTGATTTGTCCTTCTTAACACCATTAAAAGAGGATTATCCTTTGCAGAATGTTGATCTAAATGGCATCTCCTTTTCCCCACTGTTCAGCTATCTTACACCAAAAGACCCAAGTCATGTACTCCCATTAAAATACAACCAGGGATATCTCCTCTTAGCACTCCTCTAAAAACCATTTGGCCACATACTGCAGAGAATGATAGTGGTGTGTTCCTCTCTCCTAGAGGACTCAAATTTAGCACTCCAATCAAGGATCTTAATGACTTCCTTCATGGATATACTCCACGACATGATAATGGATGTTATCATCACTTAGATAATTCAGTACCATTGGGAACTGATGACCTTAAAGCAACTCTTGATGGCTCCCTTTAATAAACCATTTTTGTCAAAGTATATTATTATATTGTATTATGTGTATTATATTTTAACCCATTATTTAACTCTGAGAAGATAAATTTTCAGAGGTAAAATTTGCATTATTTAAGAAGACATGTATTATTGATGTTGAAAATAAAAACATTAAAATTATAAAAATTATATAAAGTTAATAAAAAGGACATTACTACTTGTCTAGTGTTCTGTGTTCACAAGTCAAGTCATAATGTTCACACTTTATTGAAAGATATTATGATTGTCCTAGTAAGTACTGCTATTTTGCTTATCAAAAATATCACATACTTCTTGATTGCACTTTTAGTTGCTTCAAAACAACTTTCTGGTGTTTTAGCATCTAATTCGCGAAGTGACTCATTAAAAAATGAGAACATGAGACAAAATTTTATGCTGAACTATAACATTACGAATGGAGATTTCTTTATTCATTTGGAATATTTATTCGTCGACGTTTTTACCCTCAGGATTTGTGCCTTCAAAATCTTCACGTACCATTTGTGATACTGCCTGGCATGCTTATCCCAACTCTCACCAATCTTTAAAAGAAGGCCTCCATTTCTTCCTCAAGGGTTTCAACACGTTCACAAGTGGTCCTGTGATGTTGCAACTCACTAACTTGTAAACAATCTCTAAATTCATTGCTTCAAAGGTGATCTGTCTCATAGAATATGTACACGTTCTATACTCAATTTATTGAGACAACATTTGTATCCTTTCAATACTTTCAATTGGCATAAAATAGCTAACCTCTGACGAGTTGTACGAAACATGTACATATTTTCACTGTAAAATTGGTATGTTGCTATGGTAACATGTTTAAGGACTTTAGCCTGTATAAGAGTAAGTGGTTTCAATGCACGCAATTTCTGACTCTCTATTGCCAACAAGAAAAACTGATCAGACAAGTTTTGACTGGGAACGAGCAAGATCATTAATTGGACTTTTTGAATGGGTTGATCGAGGAGAGCCATCAACTATATCCATTGAATCAACTAATTTTTGATATTGAGGTAAACTTGATTCAATATGGGCCTTGCTACGATAAAGTATGTTCTGTAAATTGGCAAGTGTGTCCATAAAATCTTCTTCTTCAGGCATTACATCTTCTTCAGCTTCAATTTCTTCAATTAAAATATTTTCTAATTCTTTAGAACAACTTTGACATACTGGAACAAGTGTAAAAGAGCGAGGGGTTTATCCCCCAGGAAACCAGTCTTACCATTAAGAGCCCATTTAGCATTAAGCTCTACATCCCCAATAAATAAAATAACTTTCATCTCTTGTACATTTTGTACAATAGACTTGACCACAAACACGACAGTTGATTTTCTGGCCATCATTTTAAATGAAACATGACAATTTTGACATTGATGTGATTTACTGGGCTCAACCCAATGTGGTGACTTCTGCCAAGAGGGTACTTTATATTCTGACATAAAACTGTTAATGATACCTGTATTACTTTCATAACCAATAGTCAACGGTTCATTTCTCGCAAGATACGATCTCTCTTCCTTTACCAACTGTATTCAGAGCAGGAATGGGCATAGCAATTGATGTCTGTTCTTTGTGCGTTCTGAACTTGCTTTTACAGTTCTGAAATAAGTGAATTCATATTCCAGTCAGTAGATTGACCCATCTCTTGTTCTTCACTGGCAAAACAAGATGGGCAGACATGACAGAGAAACACCTAGACTTGGATCAGGAGTAGCATCAGGTGATAACTTACGACGATATCTTGTACAACTTCTACAAAATACTTCACCACACATACAACAATTTCTCTTACGGCTACCCAATCCAGTACATTTTCTTCTGACATTTTGGATCAGAGCAACGATCTGCTTTAGCCACATTTTTCCAGTGACTTCTCTTTAAAGTTTGTGTTGCTGTTGGTGTTAGACTCTCTTCTGGGACCTGATCTTTACTCTCAACGTGACCTAATTCGACAGGATAATCAACAAATGGAGATGAAGTTGATCTCTCATTATAAGCGACCATTCTCCGTAACATCTCACCATCAGCCATATCTGCATAACCTGGAGATCTGGAAAAGAACTTAGAGATGCTCTGATATGCAAAGAATAGGGAACTCCTCCACTAGCCATGAACTCTGTTTGCAAACAAGATCTACTACACCTCTAATTATCAGACATTGCTGACACACCTTTAATTAACTAGAATTTATTATCTTTTCCTCCACCCACTATAAAGGTAACCATGGAATCTGTGCCAGTGACATCTTCTCTGTCTTTTCTTCCATCATCCTCATCATCTGGACCAAATCCAACTTATCCCTCAGTACACCAAACAACAGGACTATTATCTGAGGTATGATTGTTTATAATATATTACGTAATAATCTCCTTCTCCTGTAGTCAGTATCAGAAGCTGCTATATTACAAGCTCTACAAAGTAATCTCACTACAACACCAACAATCACTGTGCCTCTACCCCTCAACCCACCCCCCAATTAATAGATTCCTTCAGTGACAAAGATGCATTCTGCTCTAAGTTCTATATTGACAGCATTAAATGGTTTATCTGGTCTACAAGCACACAAATGTTAATGGTAGATAGTGCTAATGTAATGTATATTATGTGATCTTTCTGTAGATGTTACCAGGAGCTGCTGGTGCATTGAGTGCATTAGCTCGGTTTCCCTTAGGAGCTAACGATATGTTAGAAGAGGAGCCACTTTATGTTAATGCTAAACAATATCATCGTATTTTTGAAACGACGTCAAGCACGAGCTAAGTTAGAAGCTGAAGGAAAAATTCCTAAAAATAGACAAGTTAGTTTTGATGTCATCATGATGTCATTTGTTGTTTTATTAATAGAAATATATATATGAGTCTCGTCATCTTCATGCACTTAAACGAAACCGTGGTGAATTTGGACGTTTCAAAAAGGAAGTTCAGCAAAAGACATTGTTGTCCCTACAGAAAAAGCCACACCACTTTAAAATCTGACAAGAGTCCAATAGAATCAGAAGCTTCAGAAGTAAATGATGAGGCACAACCTTCTCTGCCAATGGAGTTAAATTTAAGTGATGCTGATTTACAAAAAATGTTACAATCTAGTGGAGAAAAATGATGTAGAGGAAGCATTACGTGGTTTAATGAACAGTGGATTAGTAGATATGTCACATTGTACTTCATCATCAGAACATAATGAATGAATTAATAGTGTTTTTTAATATCATCACTTTCATCATAGACATGTTGACGATATATTGCTCTATTAGGAAGAAAATGGAGTGCTATAGTATCAATAACAGTGGCTGTTAGTGTTAATAAGCCAATACCAGATACCAACTTGAGTAATAACGTAGAAATGAGAATAACCCTAAGAATAAAACATAATTTTAATAATTATTTTGATGTTCTTACCAAGACTACCAGATTGTTCAAATTCAACTCGTATTGCATATCGTTTTCTCAATAATCTCCACTGATCAGTTGATGTAGCACTCTCAGATGAAAAATAGGGTAATACTTGTTTACAATTATAATCCATATAAGGTATATGACGGACATGATAAGTGTACTCAATATCACTAATAATAGAAATAATCATTAGGTAATTATAGGGTTTAACTCACCTTGTACCAAACCATGTATTAAACCAATTTGGTAATAAATGGAGACTCGAAGTACTGCCCTCTTTGACGAATATTTTGACCTTTGGCATTTATAGCATCACTTTTTTACATCAAGTCCAGCCACACCTCCAGCTAATAATAACTCTTGTAATGTTACTTTGTCAGGTTTTCCAGAACACTTAATTTTCGTATCATTTTCCCATCAATATTATTTAAATAACCTCTCATTTGTCTCTTTTGAAGCAGCCAACTGTTCTTGACCTTGATGATTAATAAAACGTGATGCTACAACAGCATGATCCACTTTAATAATAACATATTCAGGAGACTGAGTATAATAATGATCTTCTTTAACAATATTATATTCATCTTGAGGTGAAATTACTCTGACCTATTGACCTTTGTACTTTATCTTTTGCAAATGTCATGATAGTTACAGCTCGACCTTCCATTGGCAAGTTTAATTCTTGAGGATCTTTATATTGACATGTAATATTATTACAATATGGTAACAATGTGGGGTCAAATGATTCATTGGCAAAATCATCTGATACCATAACTCGAACTACTCCTGTGGATTAGTATCTATCTAGTATAGACAAGTTAGTAAATATTGAGAGTAATGGTAGGTTTCTTACCTCTAAATAGCCTTTACTGAAGACTATTTCACTTATTGTATAAAGAACTATTGCAACAGCTAATACATAATAGGCTATTCCCAATCTAGAGTCTTTTAGGATCACATATTTGTATGTCACATAACTCCACAAAGAGGACATCTTGAATAATTAACCCTGTGGATTAATTTTAATGAATTATTTATTGTTAATTGATTGTGGATTGTCATAGCAATTTTAGATCTGTTGAAATTTGTCCAAGGATAAAAAGGTTATTTTTATTCCGTTTTATCAAGCAATTTTTATCTTAAGTTAAGAAATATCAGAAATTTTTATCCCACCAACAAAAACTTAATTATAGGTCATAAAAATTTGCTGAAAATTTATATCCTTGTAATAATTGTGTTGAACAAACAAACTTTTTAAAGATATTCTGATATATTTGTCATAAAATAGTAGCACATAATTAATGCAAAAATAACAAAAAAAAATCAGCAGTAACTTCTCAAAGACAACTATGTAAGACAAAATTATGAAGAGTGTTTAGGTAATGATTTTTTATGTCTTAAGCCCTATAAAATTAAAATATGATAAAATTATTATATTTAGTAGTGTTGTTCTAGTTTGCTTAAGTAGGACTAGTTTTATTCTTGGCCATTAAAGTATAGCTTTTTATTTTAATGCTAGTAATCATATTCATAGTTACCGTTAATGAGATTCATAGTGCTACACAGTTGTGCCCCACAAGAGGCTGAAGACAAAATCTGACGTACATATATAAGCAAACTGAAACAGTCATGAGTGCCAGTGTGTTGTGGGCCAGCGTTCTGCATACATCAGACCTCTGAGATGGTTACCAGCATACTCTACGGAGTATCCGAAAGGCCGACTAGGATAGGGCTGGTAGTCTCCCTTTAAACGAGACGAGGCTGGTGTATTTGTGGTTCCCGGTTCCTGAATGCGAAATTCCCTAAGAGCTGGAATCCCGTACGGCTGGTTTTAAGTTAGGGCGACGCTCCAGCCAGGATTACCTCGCGAAGACGAGGGTTACCAAGCCAGGTGGCGGTCCCAGCTAGCAATAGCAGGGAATCCTGGAACCTAAGTGGAAGCCTGAGTGGGTGAGAGCGAGTAGGAATCGTTTGGGCAACACACAAGGGTTTTTTTTTTTAATAAATTTAGATTTATTTTGTGCATTAAGTCTGTGTAGACAGAGTCAGACAAATAGTGTTGTTAGTCTTGATGTACCTTACATGTACTATTCCAAAACTATTAAAAGTTTAACGATTGATAAGTATCATTGTATAATTTGGATAACCTAATAGCTGTGTACAATTGGGAATCGGCCATTTTGGTCAGGTAGGACAAAAATTTATAACACCAGACAAAAAATTTCAAAAGAAACAGTCAAGTTATTTTGTCCTAGGACAAACATTTTTTTGGGGGGGGGGGGGTGGGGGGGAGAGGGCAAATTTTTTCTTTACAAAACCTTTTGAATTTAATTTTAATAAATCATTTATTGTAACAATACATAATTATAATCAAAGGAAATTTTTGCATGGTCTATATCATGTGATTGTCATGTAACCTATATTACAATCATGTAATTGTCATGTGAGCCTAATAAATAGCAGGAGCAAATCCCACCTGGGCATTGCCAACGTCAAACTCAGTATAATATACGCCAATAAATACATCACCTAAGATCCAAAGAGAAGGTCCCTCAGGAAGAGTATCAAATCCAAGAAGACATATTTCCTCTCCACTATCATCAGATTGCTATAATAATGATATTAAAATGTATCTATGAGCTAATTTTGGAAAACCACACATTGTGCTATAATTTTAGAATGAACAGTAGTTGTGTATAGGCAGTTGCTATGCAGCCATTTTGTACAGGATGTATATCGTACTTGGTATCCAGGAAGAACAATCATTAAAGTATTTGGATTCCAAATTTGGTAAACAACATGGCTGAGTAGTAACCACACACACAAACCATTTTATTTAAAACCTTTTTAACATAACATGTGATTTTTTCAAATAACGTCAGATATACATCATATAGATCACTGACTTTGACAACATATTGATCTCCAGTAAGTTCATAAGTATATCCACCAATAGTAAATCCAACTTTAGGTAAGCTAGATACTTTGCTACAGTTAACAATATACTACAAAGAGATAAAGCCGTGCCTACTTATTGATAACATACCAGATTACCGTTAACAAGTTCTCCTCCCAATGTTTTACATAAGCTATAAATGTCATCAGTGGGTCCAACAATAAGGGATGTCCCCTGTATCAGCAATGGCTTGACAGCCACCTGTACATCCACCATTCTTTCCACTTACTGTTACCCTATAAATTAAAATAACGTATAATAACAGGGGCATCCCCCATAACTAGACTCAATTTACCATCCATACTAAATGCCAGTATGTCTTATCAGATAAAGGAACATAATTAACTGTTCCACTATAGTTGGGAGGGGGTCAGTGCCACCAAGTGCTAATTCTCCACCCAATTTTCCATTCTCATCTCTATAATAATGACATCATAAAAAACATCATACTATATTTCATATAGTACCTATCAAGATAAAATCCAAACACTGGTTTTGCTACAAGGCTTGATTCACCATATTGTTAAACACTGGTTGGGCTGCATCAACAGCAATGCTTGGACCAGGCCATTCCTAAAATGCCATCAAATTTTTGCATTTACAAATGTATCTCCAGGTTGTTCAACAGCTTCAGCAAACACTTGATTTATAACAGAAATACCAGCAACCTAGGTATATAGTTTAATGGACAAACACACACAATGGATATACTTACAGTGACTGTATCCTGACTCAAAAAATCCAGTCAAATTTCCAGTACCATATCTGATGGCAAATTGTTTGCCATTACTGACGTAAGTACTTGATTTATCGTGATTATATTTGCTGTGATGTTCTACAATATATATTACTAACACTTTAAAAGGGTTGGCTTACGACAGGCAATATCTTTTGGGTCACAGCGAGAACTTGGTACCCACAAATTAGAGGACCCAGTATCAAAAATAACAAGAAAATTTTGTGGGGGTGGTCCCAATCTCGATTTGTCCATAATATTCTGCCTACATGTATAAAACATTGCATGAATAGACTCCCAAACAGAAACCTGAATAGATGGTCTTTGTAATCAAGTTATTGATCTAAAGTTCATGTCCTATACTAAATATCCCCCAAGAATACCACAAATGTTATGTTAATGTCATGTGGTTACTGTCATATGATATCACCCTTTGTACCATCATTATTAGTGCCAGTACACATGTATTAATACAGTACACATGTATTAGTGCAGTACACATGTATTAGTGCGTACACATGTATTAAGTTATTATCTTTAAAAATAGTCATAAAAACATGAACTAAACATTTAACTTCAGTCATAGTTTTATTATAACTTAATTCTGAACTTTATATCAATCAATTTAAAACAAAATGCAGTATGTACTGGGAACTTCTCGTTATCATTATTGTATATACTTACATCAAGATAATTTGTTAATGGTTCAGGAACATCATTAGTTAATTGTACAGGAGGAGAAATGCCATATTTTGATAGAAGACGAGCTCGAGTTTGTGCTCTAGTCACGAAACTCGCTGTAAAGGGACTCTAAAGAGATACACAATATATATAATAATAATAATACTGCAAACTTTACTTAACTAATGTATTGTTACCTAATAAATCCCAAAGCACAAGAAATAAAGACAAGAAAAAACACAGGCTTTAATGAACATTTTAGACTGAAGAATTTCTTGTTTCTTTTATCTTTAGCTCCAATACTACTTCCTGCGAAACTGATGTAATATAAGAACACGTGGTTAAATTAGCAATAAAATAATGATTAGCAATATTACTTAATATTAAAATTAATGAATAATGTTAACATTAAAATGATATAAAATAGCGTTTATTATGATGATGTAGTACTTCCAGTTATTGTATTAGTTAGCCTGTTAAAATAGAACAATAAAAATGTTATAATGTAACACATACCATTCATATGGATACATACCATTCCATGGCTTCTTCTAGTCCATCTCCTTTAAGAGCTGATGTTTTTAAATATAGCCCATGTCCCTACGTTTAAGAGCTGATAAACCTAGAGCTGTTGATACTTCTGAAGGCGTCATAGCACCCTCAATATCCTATATATAACATATATGATATCATATGATGTCATGATGATGTCATACATCACCTACCTGTTTATTAGCAAACTAATAGAATGGCATCTTTTTAATTCTTCTTCCTATTAGCAAATTACTAGAGGATCTAATGAGAGGGGCTTACCTCTAACATACTAATTAATTTCTGATTTAGATATTGCTATTCTATCACGATCTGCACTATCCACAACATATATAATAGCATCTGTATTAGCATAGTAACAGCGCCAATATGGTCTATAGAATATAATATAACATATTACCTTATAAGGAGTTAAACTAACCTAATACTTGTCTGTCCCACCTAGATCCCAAACTAGATAAATAAAGATGTCATAATGACATAATCAATTAAGATGTGTGATACCTTGAAATTTTAAGTTTTTAAAAGTAACTGTCTCAACATTGAAACCAATAGCTAATAAGAAGAGAATTAAGGGGTGTGGTTAGTTCATAATGTTCACGTACTGGGAATAGTAGTGACGACCTCCCCCACTTGTAATCTTATCATATAATAACAGTATATAACAATAGTAAATATCGTTACCTGTATAATATAGTGGTTTTACCCGCTCCATCAAGACCTAATATTAAATTCGAGTCTCCTTTGAGCCCCAAAGTCCAGAAAAAAGTCTTGAGAATAAACTTCCTTTAATATCAGAAAATAATCTTAATGTTAGCAATAAGTGACTTACCCATTATTGATGTCACGTCAAATGAGCATTAATTCGAAAATTGAAAAGGCATTAATTAGAATCTACTTTGATGCCGAGTGTGAATTTGGTGTAAAAACTTCTAATTGACCAGTTAGTCAACAGTTAATATGGATACATCTCTTCAAGCTAAACTGATAAGTATACATCTTAAAGAAGGAGAGAGTCCTGAAAAGATCAACAAAGAATTTTAAGGAGGTTAAAAAAGTTAGAGAAATCACCCACAACAACAAGTCATGTTAAAGGGATTAATGGATTAGTAATAGATGATGTATACCGTTGTTGTTAGTAACTCACAGTATATTGTATTTCTTATGAAAGATGGGCGTGTCTGTCGCCTACGAGTGTCCTCATCTTCTAAGCTAACTCGGTATCAATTGGTACCTGAAATAACATCAAGGCGATCACATGATCCCAGTTTTCAAGTCTTGTCTGATGCAGAATATGCTAGACGGTCTACAAGCTCAATTTGGATCAAGAGAGATCGAGTCATCCTGGTCGATTTAATCGTGAGTTAGATATTTTACGAGGTTTAAATAATAGTACAGCTTTATCTTATGTGGCCCTACCCTCTTGGAATCCTTCATCTCCACCTCCTCTGGTACCCTCTCAACTAAATACTAATTTTACAGTAGCACCTTCTTCACCTACTTATAGCCCGCCTCTCCTACCTATGTTCCTGGTTCTCCTGTTTATACTCCAATTAATGCCCCTTACTCTGTATCTTTTTCTTCATCATTACAAGATTATCGGCCACCTTCACCTCTCCATCTTCTTGAACCTGCGCTTGGGAGACAATCAAGTGAGGGGCGATGGCAGCCACACCCACTCCAGTAATTGGAGATACACAGATGGACATGAGAGATGCTTCAGAGGAAAATAAATTACGTTCCAATGAATCAAGTCAAATGTCAAAAGCTAAAGAGGAGGTGTGGGCCTGATATTGGAACACTTGAATGGTTAATTGTTAAACAGTATGTTCTTAATATAGCTATGATGTAATTATGATGTTATTCACTTAGAACCCAGATTCCCTGAGTTCTGATAGTCAGTTTTCTCATGCAGCTGCCTTGCATTCTGAAATATTATTAGTGGGAGGGGCTACAGGTCAATTATATTCATGGCCATGTGGAATGGGTGTAGTCAATCCTCAACCACACCCACTCAACGGAGAGTTGGAGCTACAAGACGACAGAATTGTTTTGTTATCATCTAATGAAATTAAGAGCATCTTTGGTCACAGAGTCTGGACGAACAGCAACATTTTATGATCAAATGTTAAGAAGTAAGACCCTTAATAATTAAAATTATATTAACTGTTGACGTATTTAGGTTGTTCTGAGAGTGGCACACCCCCTTTAATTAATTCTCTTTCACATTCCGCTATTGTTTATCCTGAATTTGTTAATGATCCTGTTACCTCTTTATCAGTATCTGAATTTATTACCATTGCCATGACAACAAGTGCAAAGTATATTGGTGGTAAGATTATTGATTGCATTTAATAATTATTACCTTAATTACAGGGGTCTATGTCCACAAGCTAAATCATCAATATCTCTATCTGATGACCACACACCCTCATCAACAAGCACTATAACACAAGGCTCATTAGTTCGTCTCAAAAATGGACCTCCCTGTGGTTGCTAATGCCCTCGTTCTTCAATGTTCCAAGACCCACGGCCCTCGTGTTGGTCAGACTGTTAATATTATTGAGCAGAGCAGTCTTGATCCAACAACAACTGTACTTGTAAAAGTGTTACATCATCCTGGTCTCAAAGATCAAGTCTATGAGAGGTCTAGAAGTTTGGAAAACAATCTGATGTTGTCTTTCTTGATGATTCTCCTGCTGTGTTAGGTCGTGTAGTAGCTGTTGATAACAATCAAGCTATTATTGACATATCATATGCTCATGAAACACAAAGTACTTCCTCTAAAAGTCAAGGTTCTTTAAAAGTCTTTAAAGTATCAGAACTGGCTTTATGTGTTGGTGTTGATTCTAATCTCTCTAATGAGACCACACCCCCTACAACAACAAGGAGCCTCAGTCGTCATGTTGCTGGTATTGTTCAACATCATCCAGTGTGTCTACTAGACCCAGCCCCTCATTATCAGTCATTGATGATATTAATGAAGGTAGTATGTCCACTCGTACACATTAGTAGGGTTTTCCCCACTAGCTATTCATCCAACAAACAGTGGTCCTTATCTTTTAGTTAAAAGATGTTCCGATGATAAAGCATTTATCATATGTACTAATGGGACCTCTTCAGGATTGTTACAGAGTTCATCATTTGTTGCTGTGGGTGGGGCGTGACCAAAAACCTCACAAATGTACTATTGAAGAAGAAAGTTGTCATTCTAAAGAGTGTGGGTTGGAGGCGTGGTTTTTGGAGAAAGTATCCACTCCCATACCTAATGAGAAAGGAAAAAGAGGAGGAAGGAAGAGAAGCGCAAGTTAGCTCAGCGAGATATTTTGACAGAAACATCTACTGATGTCTTTCCTTTAAATCTTTGTCAAAAAACAGCATCTTTTATAAACCTATATAATTCTGAAGTCCTTTGTCTACAAGATATTCATGGTATCCTCATTCCTATACCAGCTGGACTCAAGCTTAAACCTACTCAGCCTCGTTTCCATGACCGCATATCTGGCTGGTTATCACCTGGTCAAAGCCGTGAGCCTACATTGTCGTTACCTTATAAGGGCATAGTATGTCGCCAATATACTGTAAATGGTAGCAATAAGAAGTTCTATTGTTAACAGTTGGTAAGTCAGTGTACATACAGATAATGTAATAGTCTTTCTCTCCCCTGCAGTACCTAAATTAACTAAATTGTTGCCTGCTGTTATGAAAATGGATACTCTCGGTGTAGAAAGAATTATTCAAATTATTGCCAACAACAGTCAAGTGTCTTCATCAAATGGAGTAGAGTCTAATGAGAATGACCCTGATGTAACACCAGCTAAACGACCCATGCTAAAAACATGAGTCATAATGATGTCACAGCTTCTGCGACTCACTTGATGAGGATATTGATATGGAAAATAAACCAAGTGAAATAGAGTTTTCTTCTCAAATGAGTATTGATACTGAGCTATGTTTTGATCCTCAGACTCAGTCCTGGTATGGGTTTTCAGTCTTACACGTGATGTCTTATACGAATGTACAGCTCATAATTGTAACATACTTCATGTTTGTACAGCAAGAAGAGATGATGATGACAAATATAGTAAACAATTCATTCCATTCAAAGGTATTATATATCAAAAATTGTATTTAATGCATTTTTATATATTAGGAGATATGGGTCTATCTTATCAGAGTATGACAGCTTATCCTGAATACCATCAGACTAGTTTTGAAGAGTTACGTCACACGTATTATAGTAAGAGAGGATATGATCTCTCCTCCCCTGATATGAAACGAGACTGGCAAGATTTAGTTTATGCTCAAGTGATGATTTTAGATACTTTTTGTCTTGCGAAGCCATTAAGAATGATGTTGTCAAATTAGTGAGTCATATGACTGTCACATGATGTAAATTTGAATATTCCTATTTTATGTAGCTCTGTCAAAAGAATGCCTTTGGGTGAGACACCATTCATGACAGCGCTAGCTTACCAGAACTTCACTGAGCTTTGAAAATTATTAATTTTATTGACGACATTATCTCAACCTCCTCAGCAGATAACGAGTCATTGTTTGAACAAGCAATTTTAAACAAGAAATCGAGAGGGACTTACTCCACTTCAAATGTTTTTTGCTAGTTATGGTAGTTGCTATGATACTCTCAATATGAAAACTTTATGTGTCAAGTTTACCACTGGGCTATACTGCTCAACAACTTCTTTCTCTCTTTAAAGAATGCTACCCATCAGTTTATCGAGCTGAGGTCACTCAAGATTTAGATGAAGACCTTGACAATGAGTCTACAGAACCAGAATCTGAAGATGAGGACTGACCCTCAATTATCTGCTGTTGGATTAACTAGTAGTACTGGAAATGTTACTAGACTTCAAGGACCACCCCAAATTCAGGACTGGTTGATAACAATATTCCATTAAGGGGTGTGGTCTATTTTAGCGATATTCATCAGTTGAGAGCAGCTCATCAGGAAATGCAAGACTTTCGAGTATTTTCTAATTACAATAGCTCTCGTGGAGGTAGTTTTTGGACAAGCTCATTCTGTGAGCTTTCTCAGTGTGGGCTTAGAACCAGAGGAAACAAAGAAGAAGAAAAATATACAGGAGAAGAAGGATTTCCTACTTTATTGGACGTTGGTCATGGTATTGTCTCTCGTGTGACCCTGCCAGAAGGATACGAGGTGGAGGATTTAGAGTTGGTTGGGGTACTAATAAGCCTGCCGTTAACATGGAAGCTAAAAGAGAGGCTAGAAATAAAGTAAGTGGCCAAATTACTAGCAATATATTATAATTTGTATTGTTTCCTTGTAGAAAGCATCTGCTTGTCTTCGTGAAGCTGCTAGTCTACTTTGTGTTTTACTCTCTAAACCAGAAATTGTTACTGCTCAAGACAAACAATGGAGAGACAACAGTTACTTCACTTATACACAATCAACGTTGCCTTAGTTCTTTTAAAAAGCTAAGTTGTTCTCCACCTTATTCTAAACATCGCCGCCCACTTATACCTAATTCAAAATCTGATAAGAAAGATGAGACCTCTATAATACCAGGTTCTATGATAGCACTAATGAATGAACCTCTTGATGTCATTAATGTGAACACACTGTTTCTGATGAAAAATCAACAAAGCTAGAAGTATTTGGAGCAGATCCGTGTTAATAATGAGACCACGCCCACATCATTATGGAGACCATTTGGAACTGAGACAGCCTCAGAAAACAGGTCCTGTGTTTGAAATTTGGAGAAGGTAATCCAGATAGCGAACTGCCTCAACCTACTACTACTCCTGTAGCTTCAATAGCCCCACCCACTTCTCTACCTCGTCAAGATTGTGATACCTGTGCCCTTCATGGGATAGAATACTTGACAGGTTATGATCTTGTTGCATAACTTGTACATGAATTGGCCTATACTCGTGACAACGATTCTCGGATTTAACCCTTTAGTATCTCATCCAACTCCACCCATTCCACATCAATTCAGGACTTGGATAATTTTGTTACCAGTTTGTTCGTAAGCAATGAGTGCAGTTTTAATAATGGCCATCCTCTCCTGTCTCAGTAAAAATATGAACGCTGCTTTAGCTAATGGAGAGAAATTGTCTTCTGTTGATATTCATAACATGGAGGGGATTACCCTGGTAATTTAGCATTATATGTAGGGATGAGATACTTGGGTGCTGTAGTTCGTACGTTAGCTTTAGAACATAGTCGTGTCAAAGGAACTCTTGTTGAGTTACCATCTTCACGTGATCGTATGAGAAGCCAGCTATTACAAGGACGATTAATTCATGACATGATAAAGTGAGTGTTCCCCTGTCATTAATAATCATTAATTAAATCATTTCTTTATATAGAACTACATTGACTTCATTCTCATGGTTAGCAGTTGATGTGATGGCTAGAGCTGCTGAAACAGCTTGTCTTCCCAGTTAGAATGGGTGTTGCTAAGCCATTGGAGCAAGCTCTGTTACAAATGATTACCAATCACATCGTATGCATTTCTTCAATGAGATCTATTACAGAGAGAGGTCTGAATAGAACACGATCTCTTGTTAGACAATTTCATGTACGATCAGCTTTAGTTGGTACTGAAGAACCACATGTACTTACTCAAAAAACCACACCCACTCCACCAATATCAGGTATAAAATTAATACCTCAGCATCGTGGAAGTCAGTTATCTCAAGAAGAGGAGTTTGGTATGGATCTCTCTGACTCTGATGTACCAGATACTGCTAATGATAGCTTTGAAGGAACTCCTGTTGTTCGAGGGTACACACCCCATGCTGAAGTCTATGCCTCTAATGATTACATACGACCTAACTTGTTCATTTTGGTGACAGCAGTAGTTCTGATGAAGATGATCCATTTGGTGACATCGTGGAGAGAGGGACTAGGTCGCCATGGTAATACTAATGCTCGAGGTGGAGAGATGGAGAATCTGAGATGGATGGTATATATCCATATGCCTGGGCTCTTGATGGACGTCGTATTGGAGAGAATACTCCTGTTGTCCGTCCTGCATCACCTACATCAATTTTGTAAGTCAGTACTATTAGCGTTAATTTTTATAATACAATATAGTTTGGACATGGTGAGATAACCACACCCCTTTGTACCAATACCAAGTATACGATTTGGTTCAGGGTTTTTAGCTCGTAGTTTTTCTCGTGTCACAAAAGATCTTGTCGACATTGGTTCATGCTCTTTTGCTGTTCACCAAGACGTCCTCTTGTAAGTTCATCGTTACTTGTATAATAGTAGGGGCATGATGCTATGTCTCCTTCCTCATAGTATGTTATAAAATTTACCTGATGATGTCATTCCTCCATTAATTGAGTCTACAATTACGACATTAGACAAAACATGGAGTTGGTTAGTTGATGTATTAGATGTAGCTGAAGGACAACTAAAAAAAGGAAAATGTTTGACACTCAAGTAAGTTATAATGTTATATTTTAATAGATGCTTGTTTAACAACTTAGCGCTATGTGGCTACATTACGTGGAAGTATTCGAGCTACGTCACCATCTACTACCTCCTCTGTTGTACAGAGAATTATCTCCCGTACTGCTAGTAAAAGTTTTATAGGTTCAACGCCTGGAGAATATATCACTTATCTCTTACGTAGTCAGACTCACGAAGACGAGGGTTTGTCTACCTGTTATTGATCTGTATGGGTAAGTGTAAGGCATTAATTAGAATTGTCAGTGTCTTTTTTTTAGATATGAACATGTTGTTTATATACTGGATGGTTTGATGTATACTCTAAATAACTGGCCAAAGATGCAAACTCAAGGTCTCTTGAATAAAACGATGATGTCATCACAGACTAATGAGAATGCAAATCAGATGCTAAGACTGATGATGATGTTGAAATCTGTCTTCTCGTAAACGAAGTGCATCTGAAGAACGTTTCTTTGCACGTACTGAATCTATTGTTGATAGTGAAGAAGAAGTTCAAAGTGTAATGCCGAGTTCTTTGGTACAGCTGCTAGTCCAGTACCATCAGTGGACCACTTCAGAAGCCTTTCCTTTAGCAAAACAACCTCACTTGTTAAAACCTTATGCTCGTAAAGAACAATTATTTAGTATCCTAATCCAACATTAGAAACAAGTCAAAAAGAAAGTAGACATGTCAAAAACTCTGTCCCACCTCTTGAATTACCTATCTCTTATATGCATCTAAATAAGAGGTATTTATTTTTATGCTATATTGAACTGTGACTCCACCCTTTTTATTAGGACTATTAAACAGCCGGTCACTTTACAATGGACAACAGAGGAGACATTGAAACGTTTGGAACACATCCATTAGGTGTTTTTGCACATATCTTTTTAGCTGAGGGTCCAGGCAGTGAGAGAGATAACTTCTCAATGCTAGAGCTGGATTTGCCAGTAGAATGGCACGCTTCAGACATCAGGTAAGAGTAAAGTGGGTGTGGCCAATTGTTAGTATACTCTCAGGTGTCACAATTGTTTGAGTCCACTCAAACTGACGTGGTGATTGGCCATCAGTCTCTAATACTCTGTCCATACGTGTGAGACGAGATCATCTATTAGAGGATGCACTGGAATATCTAGGACATGTTATTCAAGCTATTAGCCCACCCACTATTTAGTGTCTGTTCTTTTATAGATGACAAAGTTCCATTATAGTCAGATTAGAGTTAAATTTGAGGGAGAAGACGGATCTGGTCCTGGAGTTTAATGAGGGTTCTTTGCATCTCTTGCTAATGCCATCAAACATTGTGATATCGTAAGTATCTCTTTAATTCTTCTCACATCACACGAGTCTATTTTGTAGACCAACCTCCATGTAATAAAATTGGAGGATTGTTTTATCAACCTGGTAAAGAACCTAACAGTCTGGTCTCTTTGCTCCTCAGCCTTTTGTGATCCTCAAACTTGTTCGTCTGTTAAGTCTTTCAGCTCTTCGCAGTCAACGACTAATATTTTTAAAGCCATTGGTCGATTTATAGACCTATGTTTTTGGTTCAAGCACACAATTCCTTTTATGGTGTGTCGTCATGTAGCCAAATATTTATTGGACAGGTATTGCCCCTACAATAACATCTCTTAATAAGATTATTGGGTTGAATATAGGGACTCTGCATGGCATGATCTTGCACTTTCTACAATGCTGACGTTGTATGAAGGACTCGAAGAATGATGATGATGCAAAAAGTGGAAAAAGAAAGAAGAATTTCAAGGAACTTACTGTTGCTATTTTGAGGTACGAGTTTTACAAAGTTTATTTTAAAATACGAAACCAAAAAAGCTCGCACCTGGGGTGTGGCTCGAACCACCAACCTTTCGGTTAACAGCCGAACGCGCTAACCGATTGCGCCACAAGTGCTTGCTTGAGAATGTATGTGAACTTGTTTTCCAATATTTTCCTCTTCAGGCTCCAGTGTCTGGTCAACTACTCACAGGACAATCTACAGAGACTGTATTCACAGATCTCATACAGGAGGTTCTAAATACCAGTTACTCCAGACAGAGTTGAAGAATATGTTCGGTATTTAATATATCAGTTTAATGTGTAGTGTGATCTATCTTTCTTGTAGTCTCTATGCTAGGTTTGGTAATGGTAGGTTTGTATACGTGATGGCTCAGTCAATGAGGAGTGGTCTAAAATGATGTTATACCACCTGAATTATTAGTAGGGACTAACTGCTGAGTAAAAGCTCTCCTAATAGCAAATGTACTCATATACTATTTTGTAGGATTTTCAACTTTTGTTATCTGGAGATTCAGCTAGTATATCATTGCAAAGACTAAAATCTGTTCATGAAGTTATTAAATACATCATGGTGGACCTCCTAACATATGTGATCGATTGAAAAAGTAAACCAATTATAGAATTCTTATATTCTGATATGGTGTCTCAGAATGTGCTGGCAGTTGTCAGTCACATGAAACAATACTCAATAAGACAACCAGCTCCTCTACGAGTTGCCACAGGCAGTGCATCCTTACGCTATATCCTACCAAGAACTTGTAAGTACTTACTACTAATTTATTATACTCCATTATTTTTCTAAGCTTCTGTTTTATTAATTTGGGGTTTGGAGGTGGTAATCAGACCTTTACCTGTTCTTTTCAATTTAGTCAACTAGCATTCCCTTTCTTCCTTTTATAACTTAAGGAAAACTTGCAA
>NW_024533403.1:30000-41933 GCF_016097555.1 Gigantopelta aegis | reverse complement strand
TGAGACCTAAATAGTGTACCCTAACTCACCCCTTTCACTGCACACCCCACCACAGTTAAGTTCGCTGGATACGGCCCTGGGGATGTGTAATTAAGCCGAGTGTAATCATAATAAGATTCTCAGTGATCATACCTGGGTTTTTACGTCACTTGTCTCGTAGAACGCTCCAAAATCAATAGAGACGCAAACTTAGACTTGGATTACTATGGGAGGTGGATATATTCTTAAAGAGGTCGTTCACCGTGTATTTAAAACACGGGATCTATAGGAAATGTTTTATTTAACGACGCACTCAACACATTTTATTTACGGTTATATGGCGTCAGATATATGGTTAAGGACCACACAGATTTTGAGAGAAAACCCGCTGTCGCCACATCATGGGCTACTCTTTCCGATTAGCAACAAGGGATCTTTTATGTGCACTTCCCACAGGCAGGATAGCACAAACCATGACCTTTGTTGAACCAGTTATGGATCACTGATCGGTGCAAGTGGTTTACACCTACCCACTGAGCCTTGCGGAGCACTCATTCAGGGTTTGGAGTCGGTATCTGGATTAAAAATCCCATGCCTCGACTGGGATCCGAACCCAGTGCCTATCATCCTGTAGACCGATGGCCTAACCACGACGCCACCGAGGCCGGTCCAAAATCAATAGAGACGCAAACTTACACTTCGATTACTATGGGAGCTGGACATAGTTTTAAAGAGGTCGTTCACCGTGTATTTAAAACACGGTGGGCGAGACGTAACCCAGTGGCAAAGCGCTCGCTTGATGCGCGGTCGGTTTGGCATCGACCCACGTCAGTGGCTCCATTGGGCTATATTTCGGGAAAGGGAGTTTAAGATGAAGGGGAAATAATTTTGTATTAATATGGTATGACCAATATAAAGGGGGGACTTTAAAGACAAAATGTTTTAAAAT
The DNA here is from genome assembly GCF_016097555.1 of Gigantopelta aegis. Lineage (NCBI taxonomy): Eukaryota > Metazoa > Mollusca > Gastropoda > Neomphalida > Peltospiridae > Gigantopelta > Gigantopelta aegis. Next base: position 41,005 of record NW_024533403.1, on the reverse strand, counting down.
TAATTTGAGTTAATTTTTGAAGCACCATTGATCAATATTGTCAATATATCAGGTTATGAAGTTTAAAATTTAGTAGTTAGTTGGTGCAATTTTTCAGTCGGGCTAGTCTATTAATATATATTTTTTTTAAATCTAATATATTTAATATTAATTTACTATTTAAGTTTATTACTTAAGCCCTGGAGGATTAAGGATTCGCAAAGGGGGGAGCATCGCGCCCAATCTGGTCAGCGCTCAAACAGGCGGGTAGCCCAGTTTAGTTGGTCCGGATTTCCATGGGGTGGAGGTTCTGGGAGAGGGAGGCCTCCTAACAGGCATTCTATCGGTCGAAACCGCCTACGCCCTACCGCACCCAAATAGCACCCTACCACGGCGTCCCCCGCCCCCCATCGGCCGTGGTGTGTGTTATCCAGTCTATGAGATCCCTTTTTGCTAATAGAAAAGATTGGCCTATGAAGTGGTGACAGTAGGTATCCTCTCTCAATATCCGTGTGATCCCTAACCATATGTCCGATGCCATATAACCGTGAATAAAATGTGTTGAGGTGCCGGGGTGTCGTTAAACATTAATTCATTCATTCATTCATTCTATTGTAACTTTATCCAAATGAGTTACAGGTTTGTAAATTAACTAAACTTAGTGTCCATTTTTTTACCGGTTAAAACTAGGGTCTGCGCCTTCAATATTCGTATTTCGTTTTTGGTCGATTATAGCAGAGTCAAAAAGTACATTACTGTGGCGGTGAGAAAACCCCTGGGCAAGAACTCGGCAAGCCTAATAGGTTTCGTATTCAATCAGTGGATTTCAATGTTGCCCTTGAAAAGTTCAAAATAACAACCACGCTTTGAAACGATCGGCAATCCAAATAAACATTCGTATTCGTAGACCGGCCTCGGTGGTGTAGTTGTTAAGTCATCGGGCTTTGGACTGGTAGGTACAGGGTTCGCATCCCGGTACCGGCTCCAACCCAGAGCGAGTTTTAACGACTCAGTGGGTAGGTGTAGGACCACGACACACTCTTGTCTCTCACTGACCACTAACTAACCCACTGTCCTGAACATCTAAAAATCGCAGTTCCATTTGGGGGAGGTGAAGGTGTGTGTTTGTGTGTGTGTGTGTGTGGGGGGGGGGGGGGGGGGTGCATGCGGGTGGATCGGTGGCTGGGTGGCTAGGTACGCTGCACTGGTTTCTACTTCTTGTACATACTGCATAACAACAATGTAACAAATAATAGTGTATTTAATTATTATGAATAAAATTATCGTAAAAGTGTTTCGTAAACAACGTTAAGACACTTCAGTAATATGAATCAACAAATTAATGTCCACTCCGAGGTATTCCTGTTGTGACGTCATCAATGTTGAATTGGTAATGTTCGGAGTGGAAATCCCGTTAACAATTTTCAGTAAAACATACCAACCAAATTGTCCACTCCGTATTAATATCGCATTGGCGATCGTAACAGTTGAAATCGGCAAAAAACTGAGACGGGAATGTTCTCAATTTTGGAGTTAAAATAAATCCTTATATAATGTTTGGCAAAGTTCGAAGTAGAAATCACGTTAACAATTTTCAGTAAAACAAATCAACCAAATCTTCCAGTCCGTAGTAATCCCATAGTGACTTCAGCAGTATTGAATTGGTAAAGTTTGGAATGGAAATCGCGTTAACAACTTTCAGTAAAACAAATCAACAAAAAGTAATGTCCACACCATAGTAATACCACAGGAAAATATAAAAGGTAATGTGGGGGGAAAGAAGTGTGTGTGTGTGTGTGTGTGTGTGTGTGTGTGTGTGTGTGTGTGTGTGTGTGTGTTGGGTGACCTTTAATACGTCAACACTGCTAAATCGGTAAACTTTGGAATATAAATCAACGATGAGTTCAGGAAGGCCGAGCGCCGGCGAACAGTTTAACTGGTACCATTGTCTGATTTCATTATCACATTCATCTAAGTTAAGTCCGATAACCAGTCTAGCGACCGCGATCGTTCACACTCCTGAATAGGCCACAGAATCGTGGTAGTTGAAATCAGTAAAGTTCGAAGTAGAAATCACGTTAACTAATTCCAGTAAAATAATTCAACATATGTCCACTCCGTAGTAATAAATAGTGACGTCATTAGTGTTGAAACGTTAAAGTTCAGAGTGGAAATCAGCTGACATTGGCGATCGTGGTACTAATTAGTTCAAATCGATAAAGTTCGAAGTAGAAATCGCGTCAACAAATTCCAGTAAAACAACTTAACAAATGTTCACTTCGTAGTAATCCATAGTGACGTCATCGGTGATGAATCGTTAAAGTTCTGAATGAAAATAAGCTGACACTGGCGATTATCGTAGTTGAAATCGGTAAAGTTCGAAGTTAAAATCAAGTTAACAAACTTCAATTTCAGTTAAACAACTTAACTAATGTTCAACCCGTAGGGTAATCCCATAGTGACGTCATCAGTGTTGAATCGTTAAAGTTCGGAGTGAAACTCAGCTGACATTGGCGATTGTGGTAGTTGAAATCGGTAAAGTTCGAAGTAGAAATCACGTTAACAAATTTCAGTAGGCCTAAATCAATTCAACACATATCCACTCCGTAGTAATCCCACAGTGACGTCATCAGTGTTGAATCGTTAAAGTTCGGAGTGGAAATCAGCTGACATTGGCGATCGTGGTAGTTGATTTTGATCAAATTCGAAGTAGACATCACGGTAAATAAATTCCAGTAAAACAACTCAACACATATCCATTCCGTAGTAATCCCACAATGACGTCATTAGTGTTGAAACGTTAAAGTTCAGAGTGGAAATCAGCTGACATTGGCGATCGTGGTACTAATTAGTTCAAATCGATAAAGTTCGAAGTAGAAATCGTGTCAACAAATTCCAGTAAAACAACTTAACAAATGTTCACTTCGTAGTAATCCATAGTGACGTCATCAGTGATGAATCGTTAAAGTTCTGAATGAAAATAAGCTGACATTGGCGATTATCGTAGTTGAAATCGGTAAAGTTCGAAGTTTAAATCAAGTTAACAAACTTCAATTTCAGTTAAACAACTTAACTAATGTTCAACCCGTAGGGTAATCCCATAGTGACGTCATCAGTATTGAATCGTTAAAGTTCGGAGTGAAACTCAGCTGACATTGGCGATTGTGGTAGTTGAAATCGGTAAAGTTCGAAGTAGAAATCACGTTAACAAATTTCAGTAGGCCTAAATCAATTCAACACATATCCACTCCGTAGTAATCCCACAGTGACGTCATCAGTGTTGAATCGTTAAAGTTCGGAGTGGAAATCAGCTGACATTGGCGATCGTGGTAGTTGATTTTGATCAAATTCGAAGTAGACATCACGGTAAATAAATTCCAGTAAAACAACTCAACACATATCCATTCCGTAGTAATCCCACAGTGACGTCGTCAGTGTTGAATCGCTAAAGTTCGGAGTGGAAATCAGCTGACACTGGCGATCGTGGTAGTTGTAGTTTAAAGCCAGACAGTCGTCGCTGTTGCCACATCTGATCAAGCAGTGTATGATGTCAGCGACGTCGGAAATCATAACGTTTTTCGAGATTAGTCGAATTCCTTGCTTACGACGAAGATATTTTGTAGCATCACAACCTGTCAACAATAATTATCATAATTTATACTGACCCAGTTTGTCCAAAACATTATCGATCCTGAAAAAATTAAAGTTTGTTTTGTTGTATGACACCACAAGAGCAGACTGATTTATTAATAATCGGCCATTGAATGTCAGACATTTCAAAATTATAACAAAGTCTTAGAGAGGAAACCCGCTACCTTTGTCCATTAGTCAGGCCAGGTCAGGTCATAGGGTTTAACGTGCACATTCAGAGCAAGCTGTTGTAGCGTACGCCTGTCATGGGCGCAGGTGTCAGCCAAGACAGGCTCCTCCGTCTATGACAGGAAAAGGCTTGGGGGGTGGGGAGGGGGGGGGGGGGGGGGGGGGGGTGGGGGAGGAGGGGTCCGCTCATGCTGGACAGTGCAAGCGATCACCAGTAGCCCGACCAGGGTCGGTAATGGGCGGGGGTATTTGTGGTGCTATTGAGGATTAAGTCAAACAGGTAAAATTAGGGGCAAATGTTTTGAAATAATTTTGGCGCATTTTGGAACGATTCATCAAAAGAGAAAGAGAAGCTACTGCTTAATTCTTAATTAATTTGCCGAATGGTAGATAATTCCATTAGTAGCAAGGGGCCTAGGTTTGGTTAATCTACAAACCTGTAACATATTTGAATAACGTTACAAGAGAGTAAAACAAAAGTCTGTGACGTTGAAACGGTGAAATACCGTTAAAAATAGACTAAAACTCAGACGCACTTGCGTTTTTAAACATATTATAAAAAAAAAAAATTGTGATATTAGAAATACCGGGATGACCTGAAAAACTTCTGTTGTACGGAAATGGACAAGCTAAACAATAAAATATGAGTAATGTTTGATTTCAGTGATCATAAACTGCTCTAATAGTGAAAAATATGTCTTGATGTTTAAAAACTAGGGTCTGTCCCTTTAAAACGTCTCTGTTAGTAGGCAACATGCTAACAATGCCAACAAACTCAGGGTAGTCCCTTTAAACACTTTTTTTTTATTACAAACAAAAGCAAACAATTGTTATCCATGATATATTTAAATTTAGTCTGAGTAATCTGCCGTTCGAAAGCTAGACGGACATTGGGACGGTGATGATCGCTCTCTCTACTCAGTCAGAGATTACTACATAGCGTACCATTACACTGATCATATTTGAGTTTACCATAAGATAAAGAAAATCCAGTAAATCCCAGTAAAGTTTGTTTTATTTAACGACGCCACTAGAGCACATTGATTTTTATCTTATCATCGGCTATTGGACGTCAAACATATGGTCATTCTGACACTGTATTTGTTTAGAGGAAACCCGCTGTCGCCACATAGGCTACTCTTTTACGACAGGCAGCAAGGGATCTTTTATTTGTGCTTCCCACAGGCAGGATAGCATAAACCATGGCCTTTGTTGAGCCAATTATGGATCACTGGTCGGTGCAAGTGGTTTACACCTACCCATTGAGCCTAGCGGAGCACTCATTCAGGGTTTGGAGTCAGTATCTGGATTAAAAATCCCATGCCTCGACTGGTATCCGAACCCAGTACCTACCAGTCTGTAGACCGATGACCTAACCACGACGCCACCGAGGCCGGTCAAGACATCATAGAGACAGTACCAGGGATTCCCAAGAAGGAAACCCAGACAGAAATGGAAAGAAGAAGCCACGCCCTAGAGTTTATGTACCAGACTTACCCACAAGACCAGCAGACGCATGCACATACTGATGGATCAGCAGAAGAAGCAACCAGAAATGGCGGTGTATGTGAGTGTGTGTGTGTGTGTGTGGGGGGGGGGGGGGGGGTCAAATCGAACTTAAAGATGGGGAAACGATTCGTATGTCCATTGCAACAGGAAAATACTTCGCCAATTATAAGGCAGAATCAGAAGCGCTGGGGATTGTTGTTGCATCAAAGCTGATCAACAATATGGAGCTCACACACAGGAAAGTTGTCTTCTTCACAGATGCTCTCTCTGTACTCCAAGCTCTCAAAGACCCCCAAAACAAAGACCTGAATGAACTTGCTTCTACTCTTTCTGCACTGACCTGCACCATTGGACAAACAACAATACAATGGATACCATCACACTGCAACATTTCCAGAAATGAGGAAGCAGACAAATTAGCAAAAGAAGGAGGGGAAATGGTTCAAGAAGAGCTACAAATAACCAATGAGGAGATGGAGGCCATTGTAAAGCGCACGTGTAAGAGACGGCGGCTCCTTCAACACCCGGATCATAACAGCAGAGACAGTTACTACCAACTTTCAAGAGAAGACCAGTTGATAATGATGCGACTGAGTCTGGCCTTCATATGAACCCCTGAAGGGGAAACTCTTTGGCCCCTTGGAGAATACACCAGCTTTTGTTCGAGGTTCGAGCCACTGGGGTCCCTATCTGAGAATACGAGGACGACGAAGAAAAAGAAGAAGAAGATTTTCGAGTTTGCCGAATACAAATATTTCACATATTAACCACTAAAACACACACTACAGGAAGAAACCCGACAGCATCCTCTTTCAATAATGTTCCGTTTAAATACGTAGGTGATGACGGATTTCTTCCTGTAGTATATGCGTTAGTGATAAACATGTGAAATATTTGTTATTGGCGAACTCGAAAATTATTAACGTACAGGGGTCTAATTCACTGAAGTCTCGCAACTTTGCAATGTTGCAGTGCAATGCTAAAAGACTTGCAACGAGGATGCTTTGTTGTCTAGCAGAGCCTAAGAGAGCTTTGTGAATTAGGCCCCTGGTATTTAACATCAAACATAGCATTGTTGTTGTATAAGAGCGGGAATCCATTTGGTAGGCAGTGATTGCGCAGATTTTATATAGATTGGTCTCTGACGGTACGAGAGCGGTAAAAACTGTCTAAATGTCTGTCTAGCTATCTTACCGTCAGGGTATCGGCCTAATTAAAATTATGTTTTAAAAACCCTAAAGACGCTATAGGCACAGCGAGATGCAAGCAGCTAGCGGTTGGGCGAACTGCCATTTATATATTAATTAGCTCTTCAACAGGTCAGTCAGGTCAGAGAATTTAACGTGCACATTCAGAGCAAGCTGTTGTAGCGCACGCCTATCCTGGGCGCATATGTCGACCTCAGCCGGCTCCTCCGTCCAGGACAGGAAAAGGTGGGGTGGGTTTGGTGCTATGGAATTTTGAGTCCCGTAGGACGAGTCCAAAGGGAAATGGTGCGCATGTTTGTGAAGGAAATTGGGCGCATTTTTTAACGGTCCGCCTAAATAGTAAAAGAGGGAGCTACGTAAAGTTTTAGAATTAGAGTCGACAGTAGCTCGTTAAGGGGTCCTAGATGGCGTTGAAATGTCTCCCTAGGTTGCCCGTAGAGCCCTTAAAAGGGCTTGAACTCTTCAGTTCGTGGCAACCTTTCAACAGCAAAGAAGATAAGATAAGAAATACCACCGACCTGTTACCCTTGTTCCAGCGATCTGGACTTGACAGAATGTTAGAATATCGACCTTGTCCGCCATTTTCCACTTCCTAATACGGACGAACCGTCCTATCACTGGGGCGTGGCAGCTCAGCGTCAAAGTCTCTCCCTCGCCCAGTGGGTCGGTGCGGTTGTAGCACTGGACTGACGTAGCGTGTGGACAGCCTACTGGGTTCTGCGTGAATACGTCAATGGTGAAACTGTGCAGACGCTCCCCTGCAGTATAAATTACAAGTACATGCCTGTTTTGTTTAACAACACTACTAGAGCACATTGATTGGCTAAATAAAGGAAGGAAGGAAGGAAGGAAATGTTTTATTTAACGAAGCACTCAGCACATTTTATTCACGGTTATATGGCGTCAGCCATATGGTTAAAGAAAGAAATGTTTTATTTAACGACACACTCAGCACATTTTATTCGCGGATATATGGCGTCAGCCATATGGTTAAGGACCACATATATTGAGAGAGCAAACCCGCTATCACCACGTCATGGGCTACTCTTTTTCGATTATCTTCAGGGGATCTTTTATATGCACCATCCCACAGACAGGATAGTACATACCACGGCCTTTGTTACTTACACCAGTTGTGGAGCACTGGCTGGAACGAGAAATAGCCCAATGGGTCCACCGACGGGGATCGATTGGCTAAATAAAGGAAAACACTAAGATTTAGACGGAAATCCATACATTGTCATAATAGGACCTGGCTTTGTGCTTATACAACTCAAGATACAGTTTGTGTTTGCTTTTTAACGATACCACTAGAGCACATTGATTAATTAATCATCGGCTATTGGACGTCAAACATTTGATAATTCTGACACGTTGTCATCAGAGGAAACCCGATAAATTTTTCCATTAGTAGCAAGGGATCTTTTATATAGTAGCGGGACGTAGCCCAGTGGTAAAACGCACACATGATGCGCGGTCGGTCTAGGATCGATCCCCATCCGTGGGCCAATTGGGCTATTTCTCGTTCTAGCCAGTGCACCACAACTGGTGTATCAAATGCCGTGATATGTGTTATCCTGTCTGTGGGATGGTGCATATAAATGACCCCTTGCTACTACATAGAAACATGTAGCGGATTTCATCTCTAAGACTATGTCTTAAAAACATCAAATGTTTGACATCCAATAGCCTATTATTAATACATCAATGTGCTCTGATGGTGTCGTTAAACAAAACAATCTTTTTGACGTTTATAGATTTCCTAGTACTGAGTAGGCAACTATAGTGGACCGTGATCAATCAACTCTCACCCGGAAGTCAACTGTGTAGTGAGACCTTAATACGAACCTCTATGGTATGGCATGGCATGGCATGGTATGGTATGGTATGGTATGGTATAGGGATTAACATGCATATTCAGAGCAAGCTGTTTTAGCGCACGCCTGTCATGGGCACGGGTGCTGGCCTCGGCCGGCTCCATCCGTCCTGGGACCCGTTCCACAAAGCGATCTTAGCCCTAAGATCACCTTAAGTTCACAGCTACCTTATGCACTAAGGTGATCGCAGTGCTAAGATCGCTTCGTGGAACGAGGCCCAGGAAAGGATATGAACCTCTACAACATCGCGCTTACATAGGTAGTCTCCCCTGTTCGTTATGATGAAGTCACGTATGAGGAAGAGCCCGTGCAGGTCGACAATCCACCACGGTTCCATATCGCCGTGTTTGGTCGCTGTGCAGAAGTCATAGTCCCAGTGTGTTCCAAGATGGCCGTTCACCGCTTTTGACGGGGGGTGGTAGTTGCTAAACACTGTACTCATGGCGGCGGGCTTCTCAAAAGCCAGATTCCATGTCACGTTACCTGAAAATTAAATGAACGAATGTATTCTGATATAAAAAAATCAACAATATATAGACAGACACACAGACAGACACACACACACATTCATTGTACTTCAAGCTCTCTATCAATGCAGTTGTGATGCGAGACTGTGCAGACACCCCCCCCCCCCCCCACACACACTCACACACCTTTGACACGTGCGCGTGTACTTTGTCAAGCTCTCGTCCAGCATGCAGTTGTGTTGACGGAAACTCGGCGACCGCGAATTTGCTCTACGGGAACAATAGACCGAAACGATTAGTAGAAGAAGGCGGCGACCCAAGCGACTCAGGGGGGACCAAACCCGGCGGCTCAACCGCCAGGGGCAATCCCTCCTGCTTCTACACATAAGATGAGACCGGCAGTGGCAGCTCAAGGGGGACCAAAGCCGACACCTCACTGCTGGCATTGTAATAAATGTGTAACGGTTTGCTTAAAACTACGATGATTGTCAGTCTGAGTTCAGAAATTAAATGACAAACTTTGCTGGTGCATGGACAGTAATATTAAGCGAACGCAATTTATTTCCATGTGTCGATACATGCAAACACATTTGTTACCCCCCAAATTAGCCAGATTTCGTAATGTCGACACCGTGTCACTTCATATTGTAAACTTTGCCACAATGGATATTAGTCTTTCACTGCTTTCAATGATTAATTAGGTACTAGTTACAGCTGCCTCATCAGTGGTTTGGTCACTAATTGGGTGCGACTTTGATGTTAAGAGGGTTATTTTCCTGATTTCTGTGGTTCACTCAGTACAAAGCATCTCCATGTAAAGTTCATCAAGTGTGGGGTATTCTGAATAGCTCAGTTTGGAGTATGTACCCTATACAGTATACAAACTCACATGGGTGTTATATTATTCAGCTGTGCTACATACCAGACAAGGATAAAATATGATGTACCTCATTCCCATGTATATTTATTATGCTGTGCATCCATTTTCGTAGGTTCTATTGGCGACGCTTCTCTGTAGTTCCACTTACTCTGCTAGCTGCTGGCAATGTCATTTCATACTGGGGTACACAAGAAAATAACCTTCTCAAAAATATATGATTGGACACCTTTCAAAATTTAAACCTTTTCATTATAGGTTGTAATGTACCAACTATGTGATTCCCAGGTCAGAGTTCGAAATGTTTAAGGAGTAAACCGTAACTATGGCTGTGATTGGTGGATATATGTGACACTGGTTATTTGTGCAAATACTATGACAAATGCCCCATCAGTTCCACATGTTTTATTACCTGAACAATTATTACACTCGTGACATTTTGTACTTGTTAATAACTGGGGTGGCAATACAAATTTCAACTGGCATTTTGTGCGGATCAGACGGTGGGTACTGTAAACTTTCTGTAAGTGCTTAAAACGATACGTGCCAGCAGAGTTTCATCGAATAATTATCAATGGGAGGTACAACACTGTCAGTGTATATACTGGCCCGGTGGTTTGAAACATTGCTTCTGTTATTTTTATTCAGAATTGTTACTATAGTCGTCAATAGGAATTTATTTGGTCTAATGGAATCTTGGGAGATCGCCTGCAAGAAGCTGCCCACGCGATTCCGCGGCTACGTCAAAGAGGAATTGAACTCCCACTGGTAGCTGGTAGGCCCCGCCAAGGAGACAAGTTGGCGTCCAACACCATCAGGGCAGGGGCGGTACCTGATACAACACGCGAAGGATATAAACACCTTCTTCCTGACAGCGGAGTGGGACGGAGTGTTTCGACAGGGACTTTTCAAATCAGACATGGATAGTCCAGTCATCCACCGGATCTTCAAGCTGGTCCTTCCGGAAGACTTTCAAACCCTGCTTCGGGAGTGCTACCATGACCTCGTCCACTTCCTGCCACAGTACCGTGTCGAGCACCCCATTACTACGCCATGAGTTCCACCGCCAACCTTTCCTAGGACAGGTAACCTCCTTTTTGGGGCTTAGTCGGACTTTAATTTTTTTTGGATGTGGTTCAAAATGTTATGTTTATTTTTTATTTATTTTTGTAAACACAGTCCGACGCACTTTACTTTGGCAGCCCGTCTAAATTGCTAAAAACACCTTAAAACCTTTCTGGCCGAGCACACTAATTTTATTTTTGGATT
>NW_024533403.1:0-25000 GCF_016097555.1 Gigantopelta aegis | reverse complement strand
GGTTTGCATTGCGTCATCGATCTCAGTCAGCCCCCCAGTGTCCACTTGCTTCAGCTGTGCCTGGGAAAATCAAATATATTCAGGATTCGCCAATAGTTAACTGGTTTTATGTTTTATGCTGACGATGTATTTGCATTCTACGTTACAAAAAGTAGTCTGAGATACCGGTCTATGTAAATCATCAATCTAATTAAAATTAGCTCCACTATTACATGTGGATCTAACAGCAGCCCGTTGGAGCTCATGTTCAGCTGACCAATCAAAACCTTACTTGCAAAATCATGCCAGTGATTTGAAAAGAATTTCAAAACATTCGGGATTATGCCGAGGATATACGAAATGATTCGGGATTATGCCGAGGATATACGAAATGATTCGGATGAATTACGAAGTATGCCGGAAACTAATTGCAATATAAATTTTTACATAAAATTAGTTTCAAGACGAAACATTCCCAGTCTGGAGCTCCACGCGGTAAGACGTGTTTGTTTCGCTTGTGCACACTGCACGTGCTTTCGTGTGCTCGACTTGGGGGTCCTTCATTTCGTTGTTTTTGTCAGCGAAATGAAGTTTTCTACTGGGATGTATGCGGCCATTGGAACTGATTGAACGCTGGAACGCTTCTCGTTTCGACAGCCTGCACCACCAGGTTGGATTCTTTTTTAGCGAGATTCCTTGCCTCCACGTCATTTTTCCGTCTGACTGTCGGATTTGTTTTTTCCGTGACTCGTATGACGGCCATTCTGCAGAACACCACGGTTGTTCGCGTTTAGTCTCTACATGTCCGAGCCTGTCCTAGCAGCACTGGAAGATTGACCGCCCCACTCTAAGAAGAAATAGGAAGCGGGGTCGGCCCCTACTACTCTTTTTCTAGACTTTACCTTGCTTTATAGTGATACCATCTCGTATCCTCCGGAGTCGGGCCCGTCCGCACCACTATACCAACCCATGACGACTGGACTATACCCTAGTCTGATACTCTCTCTCGTTCAGACGGATCCGGCTTCTCAAGATCTGCATTTCAGCACAGCACTACACCTTCAACGTCTATCGACTGTCAATCTAGGGGTTTTCTTGACGGGATGCAACCCATCTCGTCCCTTTAAGCTGTGCACCCAAACGGCCTTAACGAGGCCACTCGCGTGGACATATCGATCGGACTTTAAACTTTTAGATCTCCGTTCCAAATTTTATGTCGAAATTACTTCTTTTTTTTTAAAAATATTATTAAATAGTCCGATCCTCTCTCCTTTCTCTTATTTAATTTTGGACTGTCCTTCTAAAATGCTCCAAATTATATAAATATTCGGCCGAGCAGTCAGTTCTTTTTTATTTTTGGCTTGTAACCTTTTAATTTTTTTTATTTAATCTGTTAACTTCTATACTAATTCTGCCCATTTTCACCCCCCCCCCCCCCCTTTCCATCCCGAGTCAGGCCACCGATCTTATCGGTCGGACTCGGGATGGGCGTGTTCGAAACCCTAGTGGTATATGGGCACGTTAAACTAGTTATCATCATCATCATCATCATCAAGACGAAACATTCCCAGTCTGGAGCTCGACGCGGTAAGACGTGTTCGTTTCGACTTGGGGACCCTTCGCTTCGTTGTTTTCGTCAGTGTCACGGGGATCCTATAATACCCGTAACTGAATGAAACACGATTATCCAAATATCTCTCCTAACTGTATATCTATTAGATCTCTCTGTATCGGGCAGTTTAAAACCCGAGTGGCTCGTCTCTAGGTATGATCAGAGATAAGATCTATATATAAAGTAGCTATTTATTATAAAATCCCAGTATCGCCTGGGGGTACATCGCGGCACCGAATACCTACAAGTGATATTTCCACAGAGACCAAGACGACAATTTTTCTTAGATGACCAGACTTGCTGACGCCTAGTCGCCAAAATCACGATCGTAAAAACCGCACTCGCGGAGGTATTACGTAACTACTGGCCACATGGCCTCCGCACCTGGGCTGGGTGTGTATTAGGCACATCTCGACCACGGTCGCCCGGGGGTATTACGTAACAAAGTGCCCACCTGGGCTTAAGTGCATATTGAGACTGCACACGGCCCTCTAAAACAATTAATATCGCCACAGGCGAAAAGAAATAAGAGCATGTTCCGTCACAGTCAGCAAAGTGAAGTTTATTACTGGGATGTATGCGGCCACTGGAACTGACTGAACGCTGGAACGCTTCTCAATTCGACAGTCTGCACCACCAGGTTGGATTCTATTTTAGCGAGATTCCTTGCCTCCACGTCATTTCTCCATCTGACTTTGTTGACTTGTCTTTTTCGTGACTCGTATGACGGCCATTCTGCAGGACGCCACAGTTGTTCGCGTTTAGTCTCTACATGTCCGAGCCTGTCCTAGCAGCAGTGGAAGATTGACCGCCCCACTCTAAGAAGAAATAGGAAGCGGGGTCAGCCCCTACTACTCTTTTCTAGACTTTACTTTGTTTTATTGTGATACCATCTCGTGTCCTCCGGAGTCGGGCCCGTCCGCACCACTATACCAACCCATGACGACTGGACTATACCCTAGTCTGATTCTCTCTCTCTCGTTAAGACGGATCCGGCTTCTCAAGATCTGTATTTCAGCACAGCACTACACCTTCAACGTCTAGGGGTTTTCTTGACGGGATGCAACCCATCTCTTCCCTACAAGCTGTGCACCCTAACGGCCTTAACGAGGCCACTCACGTGGACATATAGATCGGACTTTAAACTTTTAGACCTTCTTTCAAAAGTTTATGTCGAAATTACTTTCTTTTTTTAATATTATTAAATAGTCCGATCCTCTCTTCTTTCTCTTATTTATTTTTGAACTGTCCTTCTAAAATGCTCCAAATTATATAAATATTCGACCGCGCAGTCAATTCTTTTTTACTAATTGCTATTTTAAAAATTGTGCCCATTTTCAACTCTACCCCCCCCCCCCCCCCCCCTCCATCCCGAGTCATGCCACCGATCTTATCTAATTTCTTTTTGACCACCCGATCTAATCTAGCGACCAAATTTAATGAGTAGAATTTTCTTTATTAATTATATTAATTAGAGATGCGCATGAAAATATTAAAGGCCCACTATTTAATTTTTAGATGTAAATTTCAAAATTGTCCACTAAATTTTTTTCTATCGCGGGACAAACCCCTGGCTATCCAGAGACAGGCCCCGGGACGGAAATGCTCGAAACTCTAGTGGTATATGAGCATGTAAAAATTATTCATACTCGCACTCAAGACGAAACACTCTCAGCTTGACTCACGATGAGATTAGACGTGTCGACAGTTTCTCTCGCATTAACGCCCCCCCCCCCCCCCCCCCCCCCCCCCCCTAGAGGGACTGATACAAAGCTACGGGGACTTACTCGAGTACCACATCGTGTACACCGGGTCACGGGCAAACGTGACACTTTTGTGTACGGCGACGCGGTCGAGAAGACGAAGTGAAAGAGGTGGAGGAAAAGGAAAAGTGCGCCAGGTGCATTAACAGCGAGGGATGCTCTCAACGCGCCGATGTGCGAGACGCCCGCAGACGGACCTCCATCTCCCTCTACGCCACCGCCTACACGTTGAGCCGAGCGACCAGCCTGACAAGGCAAGGCCTCCACTTTCACCAGCACCGTCCCCCTCCGACTCGGAAGCCGTCTGGAGAGTTCAGATCGGGGAAATCAGGTCCGGCTTCCTGAAGTTCATGCAGGGGGACACCTCGGATCCGGCATCACTGATGGGCGGACTGGTGGAACCAGAGCTCCAACAACTGTCTGCTGGAAGCGCTTACGAGCTATACACCATCAAGTCTACAGCCGGCAAGACGGGGTTGGTACTAACTCAGCGCCGAGAAGGAGTCTACTGACAGGGAGAGACATAGCCCAGTGGTAAAGCGCTCGCTTGATGCGCGGTCAGTGTGGGATCGATCCCCGTCGGTGGGTCCATTGGGCTATTTCTCGTTCCAGCCAGTGCACCACGACTGGTATATCAAATACCGTGGTATGTACTACCCTGTCGGTGGGATGGTACATATAAAAGATCCCTTGCTGCTAATCGAAAAGAGTAGCCCATGAAGTGGCGACAGCGGGTTTTCTCTCTCAGTATTTGTGTGGTTCTTAACCATATGTCTGACGGCATATAACCGTAAATACAATGTGTTGAGTGCGTCGTTAAATAAAAGATTTCTTTCTATTTAAGTCTACCGACAAGCGGTCCTGGTTAGAGAGATGGATAGCCACACCATCCACATGATAGTCATGACTACCGGCGTGTCCATCACCATCCTCGCCGGTTCTCCGCTTATCAGTTCGCCGTAGGCCAACCTCCAAGAACTTTGCTTCTAGGTAAGGGCTTAGTCGGAATTTAAACATTTTGGCTGTAATTAAAACATTTATGTTTAGTTTTTTATAAATAGTCCGACACACATTATTTTTGATAGTCCCTCTAAATTGCCCAAATCACCTTAAAACCTTTTCGACCGAGCTCTCTAATTTTATTTTTGGACTAAAACTCTGTCTTTCAGCACAGCACTACACCTGTCAGCCTAGGAGTTTTCTTGACAGGATGCAACTCGTCTCGTCCCTACAAGCTGTGCACCCTAACGGACTTAGCGAGGCCACTCACGTGGACATATAGATCGGACTTTAAACATTTAGACCTTCGTTCAAAATTTATGTCGAAATTACTTGTTTTTTTCAGTATTATTAAATAGTCCGATCCTCTCTGCTTTCTCTTATTTATTTTTGGACTGTCCTTCCAAAATGCTCCAAATTATATAACTATTCGGCCGAGCAGTCAATTCTTTTTATTTTTGGCTTGTAACTTTTTGTCTTTTTTAAAATTCTATTAACTTTTTTGCTAATTGCTATTTTCAAAATTCTGCCCATTTTCAACTCTACCAAACCCCAATGTTGAAATAGACCAACAAGTTTGCCTATTGCATAAATAGTCTCGCCCGATATTTTTAGAATTTGTATGCTCCCAAATAACGCTATAAAAGACGAAATGTAATTGGTCGATATTAAAATAGTTATTTATAGATGAAATCTCACCTGGACATGGGAGTCCACGCAGTGCTATTAGATCTACTGTTAGACCCAGTAGAGCTAATTTTAATCAGATGTATAAATCATGTGATTTTCTTTTGATTTGTTGTTCAATTATTAATACGATCGGAGGGGGTGGGGGAAGACGGGGAGAAGACATCCCCTGATCCAAGCAAATTTTCTTTTTTCTTATTTATTTTCTTCCTTTGTTAAAAAACGTATAGTCTAGGGAAGCATGAACCGACTTCTCCCCCCCCCCCCCTAAAAACGTCGCTTGTCTCAGTCTACCCCTTCCCCTCCAGCACAAGGTGTTTTATAAGGTGCACAACAAAAAACAAATGTGTAACGATTTATATATATTTTTTACTCCGATAATATTTACTTGTTAAAATTTAACTTGGATCGATTTGCGAAACCTTGCAGGCCGATCCAGTTTATGTGTTGGAGGGGTTGGGGTTGGAGGGGCTCTGGATCCAACCCACTCCTTACGGAAAAAATAATTTTGTTCTTTTTTTGTTTGTTCGTTTTGTTTGTTGTTCTTTTTTGAGGTGTGTGTGGGGTGGGGTGGAGTTTTTCTCTCTTAATTTAGTGTTCATTCACCACTAATATACCACTTTACATTCAGACACATCTGTAAAAAAAAAACCCCAACCAAATCGTGGATCCAAGCCTGGCCTTGCTACGGTCTGTTTCCGTGGTGACCATATTACCGAAATCGAAGTCGAAGTGGATTTTTATCCATGCGCTTGACAAAGACAAGGCGAACTTGAACGCGAGTATTCACTCCCAGTGTGATCCCAGCTTATCTGTTTGGTTCGACCGGCCTCGGTGGTGTCGTGGTTAAGCCATCGGACATAAGGCTGGTAGGTACAGGGTTCGCAGCCCGGTACGGGCTCCCACCCAGAGCGAGAGTTTTAATGACTCAATGCGTAGGTGTAAGACTAACACACCCTGTTCTTTCTCACTAACCACTAACACAATGTCCTGAACATACAACTCAGGTAGCTGAGGTGTGAGGCCAGGACAGCGTGCTTGAACCTTAATTGGACCTAAGCACGAAAATAAGTTGAAATGAAGTGTTTGGTTCAGGTGTAATACTGAGGGCTGTATTTGCTTCAAAAAATATGGGGCCTGACGTAGCCCAGTGGTAAAGCGCTCGCCTGATGAAAATGAATTATGTGTACTTCAACCTATATTTGTTGCTGTGTTAATAGTAATAAAAACTGTGGTTTAGTCGTAGATTTTCATTTACGTGCGAATCGATGCTTACGATGTTTTGTGAAACTGGGCCGTGGTCCGTGCTTATAAAACTGTATAGACTGGAATTTAATCTGTAATGACGTCACAGACATAGATGTCTATGGTGTTAAGATATCTTAAACGTAGTCGCTACTCCAATAGTGTCGTAAGCACCGTGTCACCCCAACCTAATATTATTCGAGTGCCCTTTTTTCGTCTTTTAATCCCCCCGTTGATATGCCCTTTCTCCGTTAGTCCACCCCACCCCACCCCACCCCGCAAATTGGTTTCTGGATCCACCACCACCCGTATTTAGAAATTCCAGTGATCGCTTATGTATTTTTATTGATCAAAACTTAATTAAAATAAAATGTAAACTTAAAAGTTTAAAAGGACATACCTGAGTTTGCTGCAATTTTTGAGATGTTATCGACTAACAGAGACCTTTTAGCGATTGTAATTACATATCAAATATATTTTCCTGTATACCATACTAGTGCCTGTATATTAAACGTGTTTCTGATCGTACTAATATTTGTACTAGAGGTAAATTTCATTTTATTTCTTAAAATATGGTTTTTGTTCGTACGTACAAAATTATTTGAAAACAATATCCAGTTTGGGCTTCTTACAAATATTAAGACGACCAGAAATACATTGAATATACAGACACTGATATTCTAAACAAGAAAATATGTTTAATATGTAAGTTTAATCGTAGAAATATGTTATTAGTCGGAAACATTTTACAATGCAGCCAACTCAGGAATGTCCCTTTAAATAGCTTTGTACGTACCATTAATTCGAAAAACACATAGAATAATCCAAACAGTAACATATTTAAACATCTTAGTACATAACTTTTGGTTTTACTTTTCTATTACGTCTTCTCTTTATATATATACAGATTACAGATTACTATCAAAATAACAAAAATTATTTAGTGCAAAGAGGTAGGTTCGGCTTCTGGGCATGCGCATGCGCTTTATTAATTAATACTGTTTCCTCAAGGGAATACATTTCTTCTTTTATATTTATCAAAGACTGCGAGAAGTGAACACAATGGCAAGTTTGTTACTCTAGTAACCCACTTTTTTTTACAAATAAACAATGTGTGAAAAAGATACCCCACGGATTTATTTGTGCTATGTGTATATGCCAGTCGCGAACCGGAACAATCTGGATATAAAAGTTAATTATTATTTAAATATGTTTTAAATGGCACTATAAATCTATAAATCTATTAAAGGAAGGAAGGAAAGAAGGAAATGTTTTATTTAACGACGCACTCAACACATTTTATTTACGGTTATATGGCGTCGAACATATGGCTAAGGACCACACAGATATTGAGGGAGGAAACTCTGGCTTCATGGGCTACTCTTCTAGATTAGCAGCACGCGATCTTTTATATGCACCATCCCGTAGACAGGATAACACATACCAGAGAGGGAGGGAGAGAGAGAGAGAGAGAGAGAGAGAGAGAGAGAGAGAGAGAGAGAGAGAGAGAGAGAGAGAGAGAGAGAGAGAGAGAGAGAGAGAGAGAGAGAGAGAGAGAGTATCGTCATAATCATTGATATAATCGCAACTCACTAACAGGACTGTTTTGATTTGAGTTAGATTCCATAACTTTCAATCTAATGCCTCGTCTATAGGAGGTCAGACACAGTCACATTTATACATCCATTCTGCACCGCTCAAAAGAGGACTGACATCGAATTTTGTTTTAGTTTAACGACACCACTAGTTGACATGTATACATCCTCCCGGCACCACTCAAAAGAGGACTAGTTTACTAACTCAAAGCTAGCACAGACCAGACCTCATTAGGCTTAATGTCACAAAATTAAAGGAAAAAAAAAAACCTCTTAAAAAGAAGCAAATTCTGTAAGGGGGAGAAGGTGCGAATTCGGGGGCATGCTCCCAGGGAAAGTGTAAAATAAAGACGCTCAGATACGCGTGTTTGGGGCAATTTAGTGTTGTGTATTGTGAATATAGAAAAAAAAAAAAGTCACTAAAAGGGAACTTCAAACGGGCAGAGGGTGAAGGTGGGGGTGACTGTGGGGATGGGATGGGATGGGATGGGGTGAGTGTGGGAGTGAGGGTGACTGTGGGGATGGGGTGTGGGTGAGTGTGGGGGTGGGGGTGACTGTGGGGATGTGGTGTGGGTGGGTGGGTGGGTGAGTGTGGGGATGGGATGGGGTGAGGGTGGGGTGAGGGTGATTATGGGGATGGGGTGTGGGTCAGTGTGGGGGTGGGGTGACTGTGGGGATAGGTGTGCGTGGGTGTGGGTGAGTGTGGAGATGGGGTGGGGTGAGTGTGGGAGTGGGGGTGACTGGGGATGGGGTGGGGGTGATTGTGGGGATGGGGTGAGTGTGGGGGTAGGGTGAGAGAGGGGATGAGGTGGGGTGAGTGTGGGGGTGGGGGTGAGTGTGTGTGTGTGTGTGGGGGGGGGGGGTCACAAGACCCCCGTTTTCTCCCTCTGGATCTGCCAATCCAGTCATTCGATTTAACACGACGCGCAAGAACCAGTCTACCGAACCTTTATGTGCTCTGTGTGACTAAACGAAACCCAGAGGTACATTTAGTCAGCAGTTTTACCGCCTACGCTTGCTAGACTGGTTTTTACTCTACACATAGCCCAGGGCTGTGTCAGCCAAACCGAGCAGAAAAACAAACATTGGCTAGACTGGTTTATGCGCTTCACTTTAAACCTAATGACCACTGAAATAGTTTGCGAACGTTAGTTAGCGTCGCTCGCTCTCGCTGAACACGGGGAAGGTATATCCCGTTATGTTGGAGTCTTACGTTTGGCCAGAATAGCCGTGCTTTAACCTAAATTGGAAAGAAAACATAAAAGCGAATGTATTGCAGCCATCTGCAATAATAACCATACTGTGGAGTTCTTTATTGGAGTGTGTTCCCACAACGACTGTGTTTTAGCTGTAATTGGAGTGAATGAATGAATGAATGAATGAACGAACGAACGAACGAACGAACGAACGAACGAACGAACGAACGAACGAACGAACGAACGGACGGACGAACGAACGAACGAACGAACGAACGAACGAACGAATGAATTAACGAATGAACGAACGAACGAATGAACGAACGAATGAACGAATGAATGAACGAACGAATGAACAAACGAACGAACGAACGAATGAATTAACGAATGAACGAATGAACGAATGAATGAACGAATGAATGAACGAACGAACGAACAAATGAACGAACGAATGAACAAACGAACGAACGAACGAATGAACGAATGAATGAACGAATGAATGAACGAACGAACGAACAAATGAACGAACGAACGAAATAACGAATGAACGGACGAACGGACGGACGGACGAACGAACGAACGAACAAACGAACGAACGAACGAATGAATTAACGAATGAACGAACGAACGAATGAACGAACGAACGAACGAATGAACGAATGAATGAACGAACGAAAGAACAAACGAACGAACGAACGAATGAATTAACGAATGAACGAATGAACGAATGAATGAACGAATGAATGAACGAACGAACGAACAAATGAACGAACGAATGAACAAACGAACGAACGAACGAATGAATTAACGAATGAACGAATGAACGAATGAATGAACGAATG
The DNA here is from genome assembly GCF_016097555.1 of Gigantopelta aegis. Taxonomy (NCBI): domain Eukaryota; kingdom Metazoa; phylum Mollusca; class Gastropoda; order Neomphalida; family Peltospiridae; genus Gigantopelta; species Gigantopelta aegis. The sequence continues at coordinate 15,082 of NW_024533403.1, read as the reverse complement.
AATGAACGAACGAACGAACAAATGAACGAACGAACGAACGAAATAACGAATGAACGGACGAACGAACGGACGAACGAACGAAAGAACGGACGAACGAACGAAAGAACGGACGGACGGACGGACGAATGTTTAACGAAAGGTAAAATACATCGGCTATTGGGTGTCAAAGATATATGGTAGACTAATCAATAGTCGCCCATGTCAATTTTTTTTTTTCTCTAAACCTCGCGAGGACGCGGGGAACCAGTGGCGTCACATTTATCAATAAATGATAAAACAACGCGTCCTGGTCTGTTAACAAAATATGTCTATAGTAGTATATTTTTTACGTAACGGGGACAACAATGGGAATACAATGGAAACGCCTCCAATACAATGGATATGCACCTCCGGAACAATGGCTCCATGCCTCCGGAACAATGGCGACATCACCTATTGTTCGCATATAGTACAATGGAGACGTCTCCTATTGTTCGTCTGAGCACAATGGCGATGTCACGGATTGTTGACATTAGTACAATAGAAATGCACCTATTGTGTTGAGAGGATGACTGGCATTTTTCAAATTTTGGCGGGAATGACCTGGGTGGGTTTTTAGGTGCGATGGGGTCGCTTCAAAAGTACGTTTTGAAGCCATTGAAATGGTTTTTTCACTGGATGAATTTATAAACGTGTTGTAACACGTCTTTTGTTTACGTTATTTGAATCGAGGGTGAAAGGTTGTATTTATAAATGTGTTCTTTTATCCAATCATAATCATCCATTTTAACGAATGCGTTTGAATGTGTCCAATCATAATAATCCTTTGTGACAATACGTTTGAATTTATCTTATAAGTTAAAGAAAAGTATAATTATTTAGTATTTAGAACGATTGCATTCAAAGATGAGCACTAACGATAAGAGACATGCTATCTATTTTAGTTGGAAATACGTGTTACGTTCGGAATGTAGTCTTGATGAAACTATAGTGAAAAAATCGAATCTCTGGTTTAAGAAACGTAATGAATGTGTGATGGATGCCAAGCGTTCCTTCTGCGATTTAACAACCAGTACCAAGCTAATAATAATCAGGAAAATACGTCCAACTCGTTTCCTGGTGGATGAAGTAGATGCAGTTGAAAACAGAAAATCATTGGAAAATTTGTTAACCCTGAGTTACGCGTTTGAAGTATGTAAACTGATTCAACGTCTGTGTAAAGAAATGTGTATGGGATGCATGTTCGACGAGGAGAGAACTCACACCTGTAAAACACTGTCCCACGAGGATATGCTCGAACGATACTACACGACTGCTTGGGTTGAACTGAATGAAGATGACGTCATTGGCAGGTGGAAACATCTCGTGTGTGCAGATCCCATTTTATTAAACACTCCTGGATTTGTTTTGTGTCAATATCAATGTAAAGACTATTTGGATATTAACGTTAAAACTGTAGAATGGATGGACACTTTAAAGCACCAAGTACTTAAAATTCTGCGTTTGGAAGATCGACTTGTAAACTGAATATGTATACGGCTGAAATTAAGCTTATATACTACACTTGTTTAGTTATAAATTAACGTTAAATATACTACGCTACTTCAGTTCAGTCATGGAACCCAAAGCGAAAACAAAGGGTTTCAACGAAACTGAAAAGAATGTACTTGAAAAGTATTACAGTAAACCTAAAGGTGCTGGGGCGTTCTACGGTCCGAAGAAGTTTCACAGCGCTTTGAAAAGACGTGGTTTGAAAACATACAAGTTAAGAACAGTAACACAATGGTTGAACGACAAAGATGCATACAGTTTGCACAAACCAGTGAGCCGTTCATTCAGACGTCTCCGTGTTCGTGTTAACAAAAAGGATGAGATGTTTGATATGGATCTGATGGATGTTAGTCGACATTCAAAAGTTAACAATGGAATTAGGTACCTGCTTATAGTTATTGACATTTTGTCAAGATATGCGTGGGCCATACCACTAGTTAACAAAAAACCGGAAACGGTATTAGAAGGATTCAAAACTGTTTTAAAAGATGGTCGAATTCCCAAAAATGTTCGGGTTGACAAAGGTACCGAGTTCGCTGGATTATTCAAGCAGTTTCTTTTAAAAGAAAACATTAAACTGATTGTCACGCAGAATTAAGATATTAAAAGTAACTTCGCAGAGCATTTATCAGGACCATTCGGTCACTTCTCGCTAGGTATACGACTTACAATACACAAAAATACATAGACGTTTTAGAAGATCTAGTACACAATTATAACAATACAGTACACTCGTCCCTGGGACAGTGGGCACCGGCTGATGTAAATAAAGCAAACGAAATTAAAGTGTGGAGTCATCAGTATGTTGAACCCATAGTTAAGAAACTTAAAGTAAAGAAACCATTAGCAAAATTTGTATTTAAAGTGGGTGATTTAACAAGAATCAGCTATTTGCGTAAATCATTCACTAAGGAGCAGGACTTGAGGTGGACAGAAGAGTTGTTTAAAATACATTCTAGAAGTAGACGACAAGGTATTCCAATCTACAGACTGAGAGATTTTCACGACGAAGTACTGAAAGGTATATTTTATACGAGCGAACTACAGAAAGTGTATAAAAATCAAGACATTCTGTGGAAAATCGAAAAAGTGTTAAAAAAGAAGAAGGAAAAGGGAAAAGTGTACTATTTGGTTCGGTGGTTAGGATGGCCACCTAGCTTCGATTCGTACGTAGAAGAAGGAGAACTGAAAACTGCGTGAGTCATGGAGAAGTACATTATATTGAAGAGCACGGATTCAAAAGCAGTTTTTCCCGATAACAACCCCTATCATTTCCGTGTGAAATTAAACCAGAGACTAGCGTTTGAAGGTGTATGGATTGTGTCTCTTGTAGATTTGAATTTTGGGAAAACTGATATTCATAGTATGAACGATTTACAAGTGAACGTGTTGTGTAATTTGTGTGACAGCAGTCTAGTAGGTGATAGTTTTGTACCTTTACTGAGACGTGTTGATTTACGAGATGGTCCACGGTATGAGTTTAATACATTGTGGAACATTCCTGTTGTAGTGAAAGAGATTTCCTATATTGAAATACATATAAAGGACACATCCACCACTCCAGTCTCATTTATCAAAGAGAACACGAGTGTGACATTACTGTTACGACGTTATCCATTTTTAGAGTAAATTATTATGGATCGAAAACTTTATGTTCCGGATGTAAATAAATGGTTAAAGTATTTCGATAAAGAAACAAAGAATGTTGTTCGGTCAAATAAGCAAGTAGGATCAGGAGTTGGTAATTATAAAAACAAGTGGTTTTCTTACATGATTCCAATGATACCGAGACATGTCAACAGTGACGTGAACAACAAAAAACCTAAAATAGAAGTGACGTCACAAACACAAGACGTGGTAGAAAGGGCCGAAGCTGAACAGGAACGTACCAGGGCTATAAAACGTAAATCTGGCGAGCGAAGCTGAACAGGAACGTACCAGGGCTATAAAACGTAAATCTGGCGAGCGAATCGTCAGAAGCAAAAACGTCAGACCTGTTAGTCAAATTACAGATTCGTCACCAGTAGAATTTCAAATTGCAAACAGTGGAAGCGACTACGTGGATTTGAAACGTAGTCGTTTACATGTCAAGCTAAAGGTCAGTCATTCCGATGGAACGGATCTAGGTAAAGATGAACACGTGGCACCAGTAAATCTATTCATGCAAGCCCTGTGGTCACAAGTCGCCGTATATCTACAAGGTCAGCTGGTGAGTTCGGCCAACAATCACTATCCCTACAAAGCCTTTATTCAAACTTTACTGAATTACGGAGCAGAGGCCAAACAATCGCAACTTCAGTCCCAATTGTTCTACAAGGACACTGGTGAAGTACAAGCGGACATCGAAAGCACCGATCCCATTAATGGAACTAATTCTGGACTGGCCGATCGAGGTCCGCTCATCGCTGAAAGTAAAATCCTTACTATGGAAGGACCTCTGTGTGAAGATATTTTTAACATGGGAAGATATTTAGTAAATGGAGTGGATATGACAGTTAAGCTATTTCGAAGCTCCATACCTTTTTGTTTAATGTCTGGAAAATCGGGGCAAGAATACAAGATCGTTTTATAAGATATTTACTTCAAGATATGTAAATTAAAAATGAACAGTGCTCTAATCTTAACGCACAACAAGCTGTTTGAAAAGTCTAACGCCTTGTACCCCTTCACTAAAACCGAAGTCAAATTGAGTAGTATTCCATCAACACAACAAAGCTACGTGTGGGACAGTGTGTACCAGTCGCAGTGTCCAGGTAAACTGATTGTTGGATTTGTCGACGGTGACGGTGTGAGTGGATCATACACAAAGAACCCGTTTAACTTCCAGAGTTCATTCGTGAAAACGGTTGGTTTATATTTGGATGGTGTCAGTGTGCCCGGTCGACCAGTCGAAGCAGATGATGTCAGTGCATACGTGAATTTATTCGAAGGTGTTAATAGCTGGAACCTGGATTGTGGAAATTATATTGAAAGAACTGAATTTTCTTTGGGAAATGGCCTGTTTGTGTTCAACCTTGAACCCGTTTTAGTGGACTCTGATTATTTAAGTTTATTAAAGAACGGTAATTTACGGCTAGAAGTGCAGTTTAAATCTGCATTGACAAAGACTGTCAGTTGCATAGTGTATGGTGAATTCCCCAGCTTGATTGAAATAGATCAGACCAGGAACGTGTTTGTTAAATAAAATCATGAATGGTATACAAATGCAATGTGCGATCAATTGTGACCCAGATCTTCGTTCGTACATCGTTGGTGTGTATTCCAGTAATACTTTACCACGAATAACTCGTGGTGGACAATGGGGGTGTATTGTAAACACGGACCCATCTCACCTTCCCGGCAAACACTGGGTGGCGTTCTATTTTAACAAAAACAAAGCAGAGTTTTTCGATAGTTTTGGGAAACCACCTGAGTACTATAACAAGAAGTTTGTAGAATTTTTAAAGAAACACAGTTCATCTTATGTTTATAATAGCAAATCCCTTCAAATGATAAATAGCAGAACGTGTGCATTTTATTGTTTGTATTACCTGCTACAGAAATGTAAAACTGAACTGATAATGAACGAAATTGTGAATCAGTTCAGTGAAGATAAATTACAGAATGATGTATTTGTATACAATTTTATATGTAAATACTTTAGATACTGTACGCAATCGTGTATTCCATGTAACTCACTACATATTGTAAACAATAAATAATACAGTATACTACAGCAAATATGCATTATGTTGTACATTATTAATAAATTGATGTGAAAATTGTGTACGTTGTCATGTTATTATGTTTCTTTGTTGTGAGACCTTACTATTATCAAGGGGTGTTTACTCCAGTATTTTATTATAATTGTTTACTCGAAAGCAGAGGAGTAATAATTTCAAAATAAAAACTTTTGTGAATAGGTATCCGAACAAAACACCATCACAAGTCAGTATTCCAAACCACATTTCTGAACAGGTATCCTAAAACACTTTTGTGAATAGGTATCCGAACAAAACACCATCACAAGTCAGTATTCCAAACCACATTTCTGAACAGGTATCCTAAAACACATTACTGAATAGATATCCTAAAACACATTACTGAATGGGTGTTCCAAAACACATTATTGAATGGGTATTCCAAAACACATTACTGAATGGGTATTCCAAAACACATTACTGAATGGGTATCCCAAACACTTTGAATTTAACTATCCAAAGCACATAATTTTACATTAAAATAAGAAATATATAAACTATAATGTGTTTTGTTTATTTACTTCCTCTTTTTAAAACAAATATACTGAACAACACATTAAATGCACCAGTATTCTTATTGCTATAAAATAGTTTACTGATAAGTACAATACGTTAATTTCAAAATAGTTTACTGTTAAGTACAATACGTTAATTTCAAAATAGTTTACTGTTAAGTACAATACGTTAATTTCAAAATAACGTAGGTTGCACCACTGATGATTTCCCTTTGCTGTTCATTATATTTATGCAGTGAGCTTTTGTCTCAAAGTAACACATATATTTCCGTTCGTCTGTTTTAAGCTTCTTCTTTTTTTACACAAAAACCCAACCTCCTATATGATCGCCGTGCTTTGCTACTAACAGTTTGCCAGGAGATTCAAAATGCTTGCAATGTCATGGTGTGACCGCAGTGTCATCTCTACTCTGTACACATAGCAGAATGTTTACATTAACACCTAGCCTCCTTTATGATCGCCATGCTGTGCTAATAAAGAGTTTCGACAATTATTGCGGTGACAGGGTGTGACCGCTACTGATAAATATCCTATCAGGTAACACAAATATTCGGTCAGACATGACTGTTTGAAAGCGGACAGTCGCTTACATTACAGTTTTTGTTTTCATAGCCACAAGTGATCGTGCAAGCAATTCTCATTACGAAAATATACTTCTTATAGCTGGACTTTCTATTTGTTTGCCATATACAAGCATGAATACATAGCTCATTTGGGTGTATGTTCGCTTCAGGTGCTTGCGTTGCTCGGTGGATCCATTTAGCTGATTGCGGTTACTCCGTCCCAACCAGTAAATCACAACTGGTATATCAAAGGCTTTGACATACACGTGCTTTACTGTTTGTGAAAACCTACATCTAAAAGATCCAGTGTTGCTAATGGAAAACAATGGTTAATAATTAATAAACCAATGTTCTCTAGTGGTGTTGTTAGAATATATATACACACACACACACACACACACACACACACACACACACACACACATCGTAAGTCCACCACAACTTTGTTTCCCAATTATCCTTTTTAAATGTACTTATTTCCATTACTCTTAGTATCTGTATTCAATGACAAAATAACAATTCATTCAATATCATGAACAAATGTACTTTATTGGATTAGTAGTACATACAATTTATTACATTTGTAAAATAAACAACAGCGAAAAATACATGTTACATCTAATTCTGTGCATTTACAAACATTCACTTCGGTCACATGTTTTAAAGGAATTTCTTCCCGGGTGGACCAAGATCTGCCTGTCTCTTCAGAAACAAAACAACTGGTTTCTTCTTTCCATTCTTTACCATGACTGAATGTGATTTGATTATGTGAATGAGGTTTGCTCGCTTCCTATTGACAACCATGCTGTTTTTATTGTCCGGACTGGCCAATGGTCTATGTAACTGTGAACATACAAATGTATAGAATAAACTTAAGTATGCTATTCCGGTTCACTCATTTCAGAAAGATCTGAATGATTAGATTCCGACTCGCTTTCTTCTTCTTCTGTCAGGTCTACATGTGGTATAATGTCTTTCATGATGGGTTTCAACAGTAGCTTGATCTTGTCCTTTATCACTGTGTGATCTGTGTTAGGATCTGTTTTGTTTAAACTATCGAATATAAATCGAAACAAAGGTGCTTTTGAAAAATACTTTGTAAATTCAATGATAACAATCAGTGTTTTGACTAATTCATGTTCCCACAGTCGCGCTAGTTTTCTCTCTATCCACTCTTGTGTCTTTCCTTGCTGTTGATATTTCTTACGTCTGAGTTTCATGTCTTCTAGATGGTTTGCACGAACACGACCCCACACACGTTGTAAGCCGACATTCTGCCATTCTATAGTCAGATCATGATCTCGTTTATCAAACATGTGTTTTCCGTCTCCTTTCTGCGAGTTAAAAATGTCATGACTGTTGGTGTCTTCATCATGGTATTTGGTGCGTTTTCGGGGTTGTACCAATTCGTTCTCAGGACACCACGTTTTAATATGGCGTTGTAAGTCAGTCATATTACCAAACAAAACGCCACAATCGGTACAAGCAGTAGCCATAATAAATGAACCTGTTTCGTCACCAGATTCGCCCAAGTCTTCGTCAGTATATTCCTTTTGTCCCAAATTGCTACCGGTTTCAGAAAATGATTTAACAGTGTCTACGGCTCGGGTATCTGAAGGAATGTGACTGTCGGGCGGCGAAGAAACGTCTTTTAAAGTATTACTGTTACGCTTAATTCCGTGGTCTGTGGGTTGAGTGGACTGCAGTTGTTGGATCCGTGCTGGAATGTCTAAAATATTGGGTTTAAGTCTGTTATTCTCGTGAGTTGATGGTCGCAAATCGATCGTGAGATTCCCATAAGGTTTCTGAACAGCAGTCTCATAAACTGACATAAAACGATCACTATTACTGGGGTAAATTCTTCTCGCAAACAAGTTCACTTGCTGTCTGTCAATGGGTGAATTGAACAAAGTCACATAGTGAGAGTTGAGAGCAATATCACGTGACTCCTTGCCTCTTGGAAACAAGTTTTGTAACAGAAGAAAATTAGTTACATTCTTGTGATGTGAAGTCCTTGTAAATAACTGAGAGATGCGTTTGTCATCCTTGGCCTCGGTCATATGATCATCCAGAATTAAAACATTGTTGTTGCGTGCATTAAAGAAATCGTCGTCCTGTAAGTTGTAGGGGATACCTTTCTCAAACTGCACTTGGGGCATTCTTTCACGAATAGTGTGGTAAAGCGGCTGCCACTCTGTGTAACACCATATGATGTTGTTAGGTGTTGGCTTGATGAGTCCTTTTTGGAGTATTTGATACATAAACATAGTTTTTCCACATCCACTTGGGCCCACAAAAACAGCATTAGACGGGATAGTAAATTTGAAAGGCTCTCCATATTGTTCAGCAGGTAATCCTGAAGTTGCTAACTGTGTCGCTGACAAAGACCTTTGAGGAGGAGGAGGAGGAGTATATGGGAGTAATTGAGGAGGAGGTGGAGGAGGAGGAGTATATGGGAGTAATTGAGGAGGAGGGGGAGGGGTGTCTGGCCGGTGCATCTGTCTCCGATGCCTTTGCATATTATCATGTCTGGAAAAACTGTTCCCACACTCAGGGCATGATGTTGATCCCATGATGAATTTTGTTCAACTGAAGTCTGAATAGATTTAATCCACTTTCATCAACGTCTTGGATTGTCCGAGTGATGCGTGAATCAACAGAGCCCGCCTCTGATACATGCATTCTTGAAAGGTTTCAAGTAACTCAAAATTTCATTAATTAAGTCTGTCATAATTCACAACGCAAGCAGATCTGCTTACTATGAAATAGTACGGGCCATCCCAGCAGTCTGGAATGTCGACACCACGTGCGACATGTTTGAGTGACTCAATAGCTTCAGACTTGCATTTATACCACTGCGAACCCTCCGATAACACTCGCTCCGATTCACCACGGGGGTACGCCACAATGATCCAAGAGTACTGTTTGCTCATCTCAAATGCATTTACACAAATGAAGATTATTATATGCAACAGGCAGCTTTATACTAGCTGCTGGGTGTAAGTACCTCGCCTATCTATATAATCCTATCGTCTCTGGTTTAAAAACTATCTTTTTTTTAAATATATTATTAACGCACACACACACACACACACACACACACACACACACACACACACACATGTATATATATATATATATATATATATATATATATATATAAAGGGTAGGCTATGAAATGGCGACAGTAGGTTTCTGTGGTCCTTCACCAAATGTGTTAAATAAAACATTTTATTCCATTGTAATATACTTTCTGTACGGTATTCTATATAAATTTGATTTAATGATACTTGGTGCGGTTTTTTCTTCTCACATACAATACAGCATGTAAAAACATATTTTACATGATTAAAAAATCGCAGTAGACAGCTTGTTTCCATTTATAAAAAAGAAATCACACACACACGGACCCTAGATTATCGCCATTGCATTGTACGTTCTGACATGGCCAGACAAATCAAGCAGTACACACACACTGTGTTCACATCAAATGTTTGCTTTATAGCCACCAAAGTAAACGTTCACGTATCATATACCCCATTCACTGATCTTCGTGGATCGCTCACCGACTTTTCAACAAACTGTTTGTTGAAACCAATATTGCTTTAACAAATTTATCACATGGTCGTAGTATATCTTGACTGTTCATTTCTTAAACGACACAAAACATATAAAAAAAGACACACGTTCTTATAGCTAAACAATATTTACTTACGTTCTGCTAACATAATGATGCACTCTAAAGTAAATTACACATGTAACATTGTCAGTTATTTAGAAGTTTACGACTCTTATTTTTGTCAGTTTTAACAGGAAACTTGACGTCGGTCTAACGGTTTAACTAAAATTTAATTTAATTAGATGATATTCGAGAAGAAAAAAAAATTGGAACGGTATTATCGATATATTAAAATGAAACCAGACAGCTTAATATTTACATTTCAAGTACACAACTATAAATAAATCATTAAAAACCATCCACGATTCAAAGTAAACAGTTTCACCACGTATTTCGTAGTATCTATAAATAAAACTCGAAACTAGTTCATCGTAAAAATAGGTGTCTGACACCCATTATACCGGCGAACAATATGTGCATTTCTATTGTACTAATGTCAACAATCCGTGACATCGCCATTGTGTTAAGACGAACAATAGGAGACATCGCCATTGTACTATAGGCGAACAATAGGTGACATCGCCATTGTTCCGGAGGCATGGAGCCATTGTTCCGGAGGTGCATATCCATTGTATTGGAGGCGTTTCCATTGTATTCCCATTGTTGTCCCCGTTACGTAAAAAATATACTACTGTCTATTTAAATTGAAAAACATTTTGATGAATAATTTACATAATTGTTTTTTTTCATCAGTAAAAAGTCAGTTTTCTCTAATACCAAATATAACAGTCCAGAGACGGAAATTGCCGAACGTAAATAGAATGGAGAGCGCGACTATTCGTTACGTTTTACGTAGTACGCCAAAAGTGGGTTATATATTTTTTTTTAAATTCTATAGCTAATGAATTCGTTAGTAAATATTAATAACAAATAGTGTGTTATATACAGCAAAGGACCAACTATTGAAGTAAATAATATTCGTTTTATTTCTATTCGGTTACACGTGTTTACTTTACTGTTTGTTCTTAGGTGCGCGGCTATTGATTAGACGTTTGCTTTATTTAACGACACCACTAGAGCACATTGATTTATTAATCATCGGCTATTGGATGTCAATATTATTGATTACTCCAGGATATATAAGAAAGCTTTAACCTTAATTGGAAATAAAATATGAAAGCAAATATACGGGTATCACCTGCAATCATATCCCTAAAGTTGATTTCATTTTATTAGAGTGTGCACCCACAACAGGCTTGCCTTAACTTTAATTGGAAATAACAAATGAAAGCAAATTTATTGCTATTATCTGTAATAATAAACCTAAAGTGGCGATTTTTGAAAATATATTTATTGGAGTGTGTGCCCACAACAGCCATGCTTTAACCTAAATTGGAAATAAAACATAAAAATGAATGTCTGTAATGATTTCAATACCTATCTGCTTTAGACTTCGAGATTTTCATGGAAAACGTTTACACATGGCGGCCAGCTTTAAAATATAAAATCCAATATGGCGAACATATTACCTACTTTTTATATGCTCTGGTTGATTCGCAGCCCATTAAAACATGATAGAAGGTTTTGGAATCATGGTTCTACGTGTCTTAGAATCCGAGAATTTCATTACAAATTGTAACTATTGGCGGCCATTTTGAATTCAGGAGGGTTTTTTTCCACTGGAGTGCATGCCCATGATGGCCGTGCTTCAACCTTGATTGGAAATAAAACATGTATTGGTGACATCTGCAGTAATAAACTTTACTGTGGAATTCTTTATTAGGGGTGGGAGCGGGTTTCCTCTGATGACTACGATCGGAATTACCAACTGTTTTACATGTGGAATTCTTTATTGGGGGTGGGGGGGGGGGGAATGGGGGAATGAATGAATGAATGAAAGAATATATGAATGAATATATGAATGAATATATGAATGAATATATAAATGAATGAATGAATGAATATATGAATGAATATATGAATGAATAAATAAATGAATGAATGAATGAAAGAATATATGAATGAATATATGAATGAATATATAATAATGAATGAATGAATGAATGAATGAATGAATGAATGAATATATGAAAGAATATATGAATGAATATATAAATGAATGAATGAATGAATATATGAATGAATAAATAAATGAATGAATGAATGAAAGAATATATGAATGAATATATGAATGAATATATAAATGAATGAATGAATGAATGAATATATGAACGAATATATGAATGAATGAATGAATGAATGAATGAATATATGAATGAATATATGAAAGAATATATGAATGAATGTATGAATGAATGAATGTTTGACGAGATCCCTGCAACACCCACCCAACTACAAAAAAAAAGCCAACAAAACCCCCAAAACTCACATAAAAACAAGCCGGTCGGTGTTGTGTTGCCGACATCATTGGACATGATGGAATACAATCTCTAATGGAAGTGGACCCCATCTCAGTTCGCTCGACATCGTAAACTTCTTACACAGAGAGGTTTGTCTAGTGGTGCAGATAATCAATTAAGGGTCGATCCAGAAAACATATAGGAGTGGGCATAGAGAGGAATGGAAAATTCGAGTAAAATGCAAATATTTAAGCAGATTTTTTTGTTGCAGATGATACGAACGGAGTATGTGATGATGAAATGTAAATTATTTTTAAGTGTCAAAATTGCCTCATCAATAAATAAATAAATAAATAAATTCTTAAAAAGTTCAAAAGTTTACAAGTTCCATTTTGTTTAGCCGGAGAAGACATTTGAGGTCTCACTACACAGTTCACTTCCGGGTGAGAGTTCATTCCTATTTGGTGGGCGGGACTTATCTCAGTCGGTTGAGTGCTCGCTTGAGGTGCTTGCGTTGCAGGGTCGAACCACCTCGCTGGATCCATTCAGCTGATATGGGTTTTTTTTCTCCTTCCAATCAGTGCATCACAACTGGGCAAAGGTGTGTGCTTTCCTGTCTGTGGAAAAGTGCATATAAAAGATCCCTTGCTGCATTAGGAAACATGTAGCGGGTTTCCTCTAATGAAGGGTCGGGATTTGGCTCAGTCGGCTGAGTGTTCGCTTGAGGTCCTATCGTAGCAGGATCGAACCACCTCGGTGGATCCATTCAATTGATTGGTGTTTTCTCGTTCCAACCAGTGCACCACAACTGGACAAAGGCCGTGGTATGTGCTTTTCTGTCTGTGGGAAAGTGCATATAAAAGATCCCTTGCTGCATTAGAAAAACTACATATAGCGGGCTTCCTCTAATGACTACGAGTCAGAATTACCAAATGTTTGACATCCAATAGCCGATGGTTATTTAATCAATATGCTCCAGTGGTGTCGTTAAAGAAAACAAATTTTCATTCCTATTTGTGACATAATATACACTTCAAAAAAGTAGGGGAACTCTAATAAAAATTTACAATTGCCAAAATTGTAAGGTATATTAGCTGTGTGGAATAATAGTGAATTAGTGAATTAATTGGGCAAACATTACAACCGGTAGTTCAGTATTACAGTAGGTTTTATGACCACCAAAGATCTTGAAGGACGATTGGGGTCAGAAGTGAAATTTGAAAGTTGACGTTTTTTATCAGTAAATCGCAAATTCAAACAATAAAAATGACTAAAACCAAAACAGTAACAACTGTATGATCAACAGAATGAAAAACATTGACAGAAATAACGTTCCACAGTGATTAATCGACCTTTCTGGAAATGGTCAAAATCGATAATGATACCCCACGCACGTGTACGGGGCAATGCGTGATGCATGTGCAAACTGTGGAATGTGTTTCGGTGTGTTGATGAACAGACCTGAACGTTCTTTACTAGGATGTCTGTGGTCAAAACGTATATTCTGTCTAACATTAATATTTCAGGTTTCTCTACGATTTTTAAAGAGTATATATGTGGTAAGCCCTCTAACTGCTTTTTGCCCATGTTATTTGGGGACATGGGTGTATAGCGAAAGAGGCGTCCGCTGTGAATGGGTTCCTAGACCACCTGTTTGGACTAGTACTAAAGCCAAATGTGGTTATATATATAAAAACAAAACTGAGACGGAAATGTTATAAAATTTAGAGGGAAGATAAATGCTTATATAATGTATATTCGCAATGGTGTATGTTGTTAGTGCCAACGAGAACCCGTTCTATGGGCATTCATTTGAAGTTGGCAATTTAACATGGGTTTCAATGGCAGATGACATCTGTGTAGTGAGATATAAATACTGTACCCTAACTCACCCCTTTTACTGCACACCCCACCCCAGTTATATACGCTGGATACGGCCCTGGAGATGTGTACTTAAGTTGAGTTCTATTGGCAATCTTCATTTGAAGTTGTGCAATTTAACATGGATTTCAATGGCAGATGACATCTATGTAATGAGACCTTAATATCGTACCCCGACTCACCTTTTTTTACTGCACACCCCACCCCAGTTATATACGCTAGATACGGCTCTGGAGATGTGTACTTAAGTTGAGTTCTATTGGCAATCGTCATTTGAAGTCGGGCAATTTAACATGGATTTCAATGGCAGATGACATATGACTAGTGAGATATAAATACTGTGCCCTAACTCAACCCTTTTACTGTACACCCACTCCAGTTATATACGTTGGATGCGGCCCTGGAGATGTGTACTTAAGCCGAGTTCTATTGGCAATCTTCATTTGAAGTTGGGCAATTTAACATGCATTTCAGTGACAGATGACATCTGTGTAATGAGACCGTAATATTGTACCCCGACTCACCTTTTTTTTACTGCACACCCCACCCCAGTTATGTAGGTTGGGTACGGCCCTGGAGATGTGTACTTAAGCTGAGTTCTCTTGGCAATCTTCATTTGAAGTTGGGCAGTTTAACATGGATTTCAGTGACAGATAACATCCGTGTAGTGAGACCTAAATAGTGTACCCTAACTCACCCCTTTCACTGCACACCCCACCACAGTTAAGTTCGCTGGATACGGCCCTGGGGATGTGTAATTAAGCCGAGTGTAATCATAATAAGATTCTCAGTGATCATACCTGGGTTTTTACGTCACTTGTCTCGTAGAACGCTCCAAAATCAATAGAGACGCAAACTTAGACTTGGATTACTA